>NW_021604577.1:13539806-13569599 GCF_004785775.1 Grammomys surdaster
GAGAGAGAGAGAGAGACAGACAGACAGAGACAGACAGAGAGAGACAGGAAAAAAAGAAAATCATCTCCTGTGCCTCTGGTCTTCAGTCTGTCCGTTAGACTCTGGACTGCACTATAGCATTAGCCCTCCCACTTGCCAACAACTGCTGCCTATCGATCTACAGGCTCGCTGGCCTCGATAATTGTCTAAGCCAATTCCTACACACACAGATAGACAGACACACAGATACACAGACACACAACTAAATAATAACAATAATAATAGTAATAAAATAAATTGGTTTGTTTCTTTGGAGAACCTTGCCAATGACTAGTGAAGTATAAGGGGTCACAGTCGACTCTTGGTTTCTATAAAAGTCAGAGAAGAAAAACAAAACTAGGCTAAGCTAAACAGGATGGGCTTTATCAAACTCTGGTTCTGAAATAACAGGCACATTTTTATTTTTGGCTCAGTAAGTAAGAGCACTGACTTCCAGACGACCCAGGTTTAATTCCCAGCACCAACATGGCAGCTCACAAGTGCCTGTAACTCCAGTTCTTGGGAATTTGGTACCCTCTTCTTGTATCCTCTGGCACCAGGCATGTATGTGGTACACAGGCATACATGTAGGCAAAAAAATTCCATAAACATAAAAAATGAAATCTAAAAATTAATTGAAAAGGAAAACTGAGAAAATAGCTAAGATATTTGCCACAGGGAGACTTAAGGGACTGAGCTTAAGGGGCGTTAAAGGTTGTAGAAAGGGAAAATAAACTTTAGGGTCTAATAGAAAAAAGGTTTCTCAGGCTGAGTAGTTAGTTAAATATTACATTCAAACTCAAGCAAAATTTAGTAATGTAGAAGTTAATTATTTTCAGGTGTGGCGATACACACCTTTAAACCCAACACTTGGGAGACAGAGGAGGATCTCCATGCATTATTTCCAGACCAGCCTGTAGTAAGTTCTAGGCCAGCCAGGTCTAGATAGTAAAACACTGTCTACATTTTAAGAATAATTAATTAATTGAAAAAATTAAAGCTGGATACGGTGGCACAAGCCTTTAATCCAGCACACCAGCACACAGGAGACAGAGGTAAATAGAGCTCTCTGAGCTGGAGGTCAGCCAAGGTGACACAGTGAGACCCTGTCTCCAAAAAAATATTAAAAATGAAATGAAATGAAAATTTTTAAATTATTGCTGACATGATGAAAATGAGAAAAGGTTGTTTACCTTAAGCAAAGATTGTTTTATTTCAAATAGTTACATGATTGCTTAACCTAAAAGAGCAACTACTTCATTGAAAAGATTCAAGATGTATTTTCTTATCCCATATCCAATCTGCTAAATCAATGAAGTAATTACTTTGATGGAAGAGGAAGGATGTTTCCATTCATCTTTTATCACTGTTATAGGAGTTATTCAGTCCTATCTATGACAACACAATGATCTATGACAACACAATGACATCATCAACAGGTCAGACTTCACTTTAACTTATACCAGTTAATCCTTAAAGATGAATGTTAGAGGGCTGGAGAGATGGCTCACTGATTAACATCACTTGTTCTTCCAGAGGATCTGGGTTCAATTCCCAGCACTCACATGGCGGTTTACAATTCCAATTCCCAGGGGTCCATATCATCTTTTAGCTTCTGCAAGGACCAGGCACACAAATGGAGCACATACATACATGCAAGCACAACACTCGCGTACACATAAAATAAAAAAGTTTTGTAATGACTCTAGTTGGACATAGTGGTGCATACCCTTAATCCTAGTGCTTGGGAAGCAGGATAGTTGGATATCTGCAAGTTCAAGGCCAGCCTGGTCTACAGGCCAATTCTAGGAAAGGCAGGGCTCTATTTAAGAAAAGAAAAAGAAAACAAAATAATTCCCCATACTGTGACTCTTTTTTTGTTTGTTTCTTTTAGAGACAGTCTTTCTACATAGATCTGGCTATGATTTAAGGCATATACCAACCAGTTGTGGCTCTTTTTAAACTAAAAAACAAATATGGCATTTTTCAACATGCCTTTCCTTGTATACGTATTTTTCTTTCTATAAAAATGTTAACCATTTATTTATTATAAGGTAGGTGTCCTGTATGGCTGACCTTGAGCTCATTAAACCTCCGAGGATGACCTTAAACTTCGGATATGCCTCCCAAGAACAAAGATTACATGGTGCTAGAAACTGAACTCAGGGTTTCCCCCACAGCCTAGTTACTCAAGCTACTAATTGAACAACGTGCCCAGCTTACCTAAGTACTTTTAGCAGCACACTTTAAAAATATTTTTCTTTATACAAATCTAGACTTCAGAAGAATCATGAATTTCAGGCCAGCCTAGGCACTAGCAAATTTCAAGCCAGTCACATGTAGAGACCACTGCTTCTGAAAAATAATAAAATGAAAAGAAGCAGAAGCACAGCTAAGCTTCTGAACCGTAAGCCAGCCCCAATTAAATGTTGTCCTTTATAAGAGTTGCTGTGGTCATGATGTCCCTTCACAGCAACAGAAGCTCTAAGTTACCACCACTGGTCGGCATATTTTTTTTTTTTTTTACACCAAGAAGAAAATTATTTTCTAAGGTGCTTCTTTGTGAAAGACAGCGCCTATGCTATTAGTACATAAACTAGTAGTTCAGCTAGCTATTTACAAATAGTAGTTATTTGTACTCATTCATCTAGTCATTAAGTAAGTACCTACTATATGCTTCATGAACTGTGTCAGCATAAGCATTTTCATTCCTAGTCAATAATTTAACATTAGATAAATACAGACGAAGCTCTCTTGTTCATGTCATACCACCATAAATTCCTCATTTTGGCTTGTTTGAGACAGACTCTTACTATAGACAAGGATGGCCTGGAACTTGGAACAATCCTCATGCCTCTATCTCTTAAGTACAGGTGTGTGCCTGCCTCCTAACTAGTTTTTCAAAGTCTCAAATCCTAACATTAAAACTAACATTGTAAGCAGGCAGGTGGTGCATGCATTCAATCTGAGCATCTGTGAGCATCCATGTAGAGAGCAGAGGCGCCTCAAACGTCATTGCTCAGGAGCTAGCCACTTTCTCATTTCTCATTCTCAGCGAGAGCGCTGACCTGGCACAGCCAAGTAGGATAAGCTGGCTGGAAGCCCCACAGTTCTGCCTGGTTCTATATCTGCAGTGCTGAGATTCCATGGATTTGCAACCAAAGATTGGCTGTTTTAGGTGGGTTCCTGGAATCAAATTCACTGAGCATCTTCCAGGCTCCCTGAGGCAACGTCAATAAATCAGAATATTCTGGTGGGCATAAAAATTAATACAAAATCTCCATCATTCTTGATTCTTGGCTATAATTTTACCAAAAGATTTAAAAACTGAAAAAAGGGTTTAGACTTAGTACTTTACCAACTGAGCTATCTCTCCAGCCCCCACTTCACAGTCTAATGGAAGGAAGGGTAGAGAGAACTTCTATTAGGCGAGGCATGGTAATGCATACCTGAGGCAGAGGGTCCTGAGTTTAAGGCCAACCCTGGCTATAGAACAAGCTATTTTAAAAGAAAAGGAACCGTTAGGACCTCGCCTATCCTCGGGAGTTTCCCTCACTACTTCTTAATAAATCCATGTTTGCTCTGAAAATAAACACAATCTTAAATGACTGTGTGAGGTGCCTGGGGAAATGGTTCAATGTCTAAGAGAACCTATAAAAAAACAACAAAACTAAAATACACTTAGGTCTGTATATAGATAAATACATATGTAGTTTAAATGAATTTTTTTAAATCAGAGCCAACAATATTCCCTCCAAAAACCAATGTCCACCTAACAGAACTTCCAACGCCAACCATGAAAAGCCCTCTTTTGAGTTGTTTGTCAGGGCTGCTGAGTAGACTACTGTTACTGCCCTTGGTTGGCCTTCCCCCCAACAGAGGTGGAAGGCAAGTCCCTATTAATGAAGACACCATGTATTTTAGACAGAGCCTAAAGGCCTCTCTCTGAGCTGGAACTGACCAGAAAGCCTCTCCCTGAGGACTAGCTTCCTTGGTACCAGAAGGTACCATGAAAGGAAGCTTCAAAAGGAGGGAAGCAACCAACAGTCCTACCAGCTATGACAGCTATAAACCACAACAAGTGGCATGGCACAATAACCCTAGGGGTACAATAGTGGCACAAACACCATGCAGTAACCAACAACTCTTCAGGTGGCCTCAACTTTACCCAAGGAAGTCCAAACAACTAAGAGCAGGAGAAATTGCCTTCCTCATGGGAGCACACCAACTGATTATCTGATAGCAAATGGTCAGCCATGAAGACCTATACTAGTAATATATAGACTAGACAAGGTATATTTATGTATTTAGGAATATATGCATAAACATATATGTATGTAACAACAATTAATGAAAAAGAGGCCATGAAACAAAAGCGAGTTAGGCGTATAAAGGAGGGCTTGTTGGGAGGAAAGGAAGGGGAAAAATGATGTAATTATATTAAAATCTCAAAAAATAAATAAACAGAAAAAGATTTTACAATTAAAAAAAAAAAAAGACCCTGTTTCAAGAGGGATAGAAGAAGACATCCAACTTTCTCCTCTGGCACACACATGCACACACATATACACATCCCACTCCCTCCCCAACACTGTCCCCAATAAGCAGTAAGAATAGTAACTAAAAAAGCAAGAAGGTGGGGTACAGCAGTGCACAGCTTAGCACACAGAAGGAACAGACTCCTGGAGCTCTGTGACCCAGGGCTAGCATGGTCTATGTAGCAAGTCCCATGCTGTCCAGCCTGGAAAGAAGGGAGGAAAGAGAGACAGGGAGGGAGGGAAGGAAAGAACGGAAGGGGAGAGGTAAAGAAAAGAAGAAAGGAAAAAAAAAACCCTACAAGGAATCTTTTTAAAGATACTCTTCGGCACCCAGCAGTGGTGGCACATGCCTTTAATCCCAGCACTTGGGAGGCAGAGGCAGGAAGATCTATTCCAGTTACAGGCCAGTCTGGTTTACAGAGCAAGTTCTAGGTCAGACAAGGCCATGCAGTGAAATCTTGTTTCAAAAAAAGAAAATGAAAACAAATGATACAAGATTCTTTTTGGCTGTTGGGTTAGTCATAAAAAGAATCTTTATACAAAATCTTGCTAAGAGGAAAAATGAAAACAAAAAACAAAAAGACTCCTTGGAAAGAGTTGCTTTTGAAAATGATAAGAGCATCAAGGGGACAGATGGGAAAAGTGTGAGGAGGCCCAAGCCCGAGCCCGAGCCCTGCTGCACTAGTCACATTTAAAGCCTATCAGCTCAAAAGGGACTCTTGATTAGACACGCAAAGGAAGTCATGATAGACCCTGGTAAACAGCCAGGTCTAATAATCACTGCACTCAGCAGTATCCCTCAAATCAAAGGAAAGAAAATCTGTCCTCAACTTTTAAAAATATCTTAGGCTTGGGGGCTGGAGAGATGGCTCAGAGGTTAAGAGCACTGACTGTTCTTCCAGAGGTCCTGAGTTCAATTCCCAGCAACCACATGGTGGCTCACAACCATCTGTAATGGAATCCAATGTCCACTTCTAGTGTGTCTGAAGACAGCTACAGTGTACTCATATACATGAAATAAATGAAATAAATCTTTAAAAAAAAAATCTTAGGCAGAGGACCATTATAGGTACTTTTTATTTGGAGAGTTGAGTCAGGATTACCTAAAACTATGGCTTCAAGGTCAGCTAAGCCAACATAGTTAGATCTTGTCTCAAAAAGGAAAACAAAAATTCTATCTCTATCTATCTTATCTATCTATCTATCTCCAAATATATAGACTATAATAAAACCTTTAGAAACAACAGCAACTGCACCAAATGGAGAAAAACCCAAGAGTCAGAAGTCTACAAAAGTTTACAAGAAGTTTTCCAGACAGGTTGCAGAGAGAGAACCAGCTAGACATAGATGAAGACAGGATGAACGAGAGAATGAGAAGGAGCCGGAAGAACAGAATGGATTGCCAGAGTTAGTTTGAGGCAACGTAGAACAATTCAGGAGAGGCAGAGAGAGAGAAAGTCAGATTCAATCAGTCAACGTGGAGAGGAGTTTTGAGCCAGAGCAGCTGAGTTGACCATCCAGCCAGAAATCAGAAAGAATTAGGAAGAGGTGAGCTTATTCAGCAGTTAAGTCTCTAAAACTGAAAACACTCCAGGCCTAGATAAGATTGTACAGTGGCTGGAAGCTTCCAGTAAACAGTGGCAGTAAGCATCCTCAATGACAATCACTTCAGTGGAATAAAAGTTACTTTGATAAATGTGTAGATAAGTGTTCCTTTCATTATACGACTTCGTTGTGTACTTTAGGGATGGGGTATTGATAATGATGCCCAGGCTCACCTCCAATTCCTGTGCTCAAGTCATTTTCCTATCCAGACTTAAAAGTAGCTAACTAAGCACATGTGGCTTAAGTCTTTTTAAAAATTGAACATACACATAACACTCAACAAATAAGGGTCAAAACTCAAAAACACACACTTCTATATGCTTCCACATACACACCACAGATCCTAGCGGGAAACAGGAGCTGGAAGCAGTATATTTACTGCAGAAAGTGCACAACTCTCGAAATGAAGGCCAGAAAAAAGTGCATGCAAATGGTTGGCATACGAAATGATGTACGGAAGCCACACTCGGAGAATTCTCAAGGTGAGTCTACGGAAGATCCTGTACTCTACCAACACTCGGCAAAGGAAAGAGCAAATCAACCACGACTAAAAGTATCCCAAAGGACTGTAAGTTTTACTGGTCATCTTTGCCTCCAAAAGCACATGGGGGAAAAAAAGCCTATCTTTAAAAGAAAGAAAAGCTATCATTCAAGTAACAGACACAGATAGCTACAGGAGTACTCCCTGTATAACAGACTTTCTTTATTAAATCAGAAAAATACTAAATCTGTCATATCAAAAAGTCGAGGTAGAAAGGTTTGATGGAAATGTCACCTTCCTCTTCTGCACCTTTACAGCTATGTCATAGGAACTACACTACTATACTTAACCCTCTTCTACCCTTGTAAGCCTATTAGGAAATTGAGGCTAGTCTTCAAAAGCAAATGACTCAGACAAATCTCTTAAGGGGCACATTAACTGTCATCACTGTCCCGTGTCTCTCTTGGCCTAACTAGAGTCGGTCTATAATATATATTTATGGACTTTTTCATCCTCTGTACTGCTAGAATTCCCATGTTAGGAGTAGTGTACTTCATTACTTTATCTCTTCAGCTTAGAAAGAAAAAACAAAGAAAGGACGCCTCATAAACATTTTGTTCAAATTCATTTATCTAACAACTAAGTGAAGACTGGTAACAGAAAAGCTGATTAATAAAGTTTTTTAAAAAATGCATGGCCAGTAGCATCGACTGATAAAAGTCCTCAGCACATCTTATCATTGTCGCTGAACTAAAAGTTCTTATTCATTCTACTACATAAAGAACAATATGCTAACCAAATACGCTAATAAAACAGTAAAAGATAGGAACATAAAACCTGGTATATGTCAAAAGGCTTTGGGCAAGTAGCTTTATCTAAATATTTGTTCAGGAACGCTTTCCATAAGCCAAGCCTACAAATGCTTACTTCTTATTTGGCTCGGGTAAATCTGAAGACAAATTAAAAGGGTAACAGCGAATAGTTTAGTAAAACTTGAGAAAGAGGACAAGACAAAAAATGTCCGTGCACCTCAGCCTCGGCGATCACAGCCTGTGGCGACGGGGAAGACTCCCGAAGAAGCGTCGCTCTAACTAGGGGTCTGGCTGTGCTCCCCCACCCTACCTTCTCGGCAGCGCAGAGAACCCACACTCACCGCAAAAGGCACCGCTAAAGCTGTGGCCCCACAGGGCCGGCGAGTCCTTGGCGAGGCCCCACGCCGCAGAAGGAAACCCAGGAACACTGGAAGCAGAAGGACAGGGGCGACCTTGCAGCCCAACTTCCCAGCTACAGAAACTAGGGGCCCAGCGCCCAGCACAGTGAAGCCAACTCCCACCAGCTGGAATACCGACGACTGCCACCGAACCTTCCGCCCAATGAGGAGACGTCATCACTCAGCGTAGTTCAGCCCTTCGTGAAAATGCACTTCCGCTTCCGGGGCACAAAGCCCCGTTTCTACGGCTCTCTTCTGCTAAAGGTTGAAGGGGTGTTTCTTTGCTTGAGCTGACCTTTGACCTTAGTGTTCTACCTGTACGTCACTGCGGCGGCAAGCTAGCAGCGAAACAGGGCCTCTCCGGGTGCAATCTCGAGGAAAAGGCAGGATTTAAGGAAAAGTGACTAGACGAGAGAGTGCAGGACTCATCGAGGGGACGAGGCTTAGGGCTTCGGCAGCCGCCAGAGGCGGGATCCCGAAAGGGCGGAGCTTAGCGTTTCGGCTTTAGTGACTGGAGGGTCCGCGGAGGGCGGGGTCGCGGCGTGCGCGTGTCTGGCTGCGCGTGCTCAGTGAGAACCTGCTCCTGTCTTGGCTGTCTTCGCCATGGACTTTTGGTCTGCTCGGCGAGCTGTGCTTCAGCTGCTCAGAACTACGGCTCCCGCAGATGTCCCGGCACTGCTCCACTGGATGAGGACGACCCGTAAGCAGTCATGGCTAGAGTCCGGCAGTTGGTGGTTGGCTGTTGGATTTAGTCTTTGGGTACCAGGGAGGGGCGGAGCTAGGCACCGGGTTGCTAGGCAGCTCTTGATCGCTGCATTCCCCACACTTAGACATCGGAGTGCATTTTAGGATTGGATGCCTGAGAGAACCCACTTCAGGTGGTTTGTGATTCCGATACTGACTTTGGGCAAGCTTCTAGAACCTCTTTGTTCAGTTACTCGTACAGGTAGATACTACTTGGAAAAGCTCTGTGCAAGATAGGTTTTAGGCTGTGAAGTTATCCTCAAGGCAAAGAAAATCACATATATCTAGTACATTTATTTTATTCATGGTTAAATAGACCATTTAATAATCTTCCAGGGGTATGGGGAAGAAAAAAACTTCTTTTAAACTGTTAATAGTAAATATGAAAAGTCACAAATTAGAATCGAGGAAATGAGGTGATTCTGTCTAGTTAGTGGATAAAACCTTTCTTCTCTAGCAAAGTAAAGCCTAGCGAAAGCACTGTTTTATTTATATACTTTACCCTTTTTGAGAACTATACCAATGTATGCTATCCTGAAAAACATTAATCCCCAACGTTTCTTTCATTCTGATCCTTAAAGTATTCTTATTTGATATGACCTCCAATGTATTTTTGAGACAAGGTCTCATGTAGTCCTGCTAGATCTCAGACTTACCGTTGGCTGACTTAGAACCCTGATCCTCCTTCATCCGTCTCACCTGTACTGATGCCGAAGATCCCACTCAGCCCTGAGCTCTGCCTACTGAGCTGCACCCTCAACTCCAACTTCCAGTTTTAGCTCTTCAACCTTTGACCTGTTAGGGAAAATATTCTTGGTGTCCTTAGAGAATTGTTAAACGTTTTGAGAGATTATTTTAAGTGAGGCACCAAACTAAAGTTGGCTTGAGGCATCTGATAGCAAAGTGTATCTTGGAAATGTAGGAAACCAGAGACACCACTCCATGGTTATACACACATACAAGAAGAGTGTTTCTGTTAGGATTCGAGCGCAGTTTGGACAGACAACACCAAAGCCGATCCGATCCGGTTCCAAGGGAAGGGGTTTATTTGGGGAAGGGAGTGGGAGAGAGGAACGGGAAGATGGCGAGTGAAGAGAAGAGGAAGAGAGAGAGAGGTTGGGGGTGGTCCCAACTATTTAAGTGGGTGATGACGTGTGTAATTTCCCAGGTGTAGGTGAGCCAGGTAGGTGAATTCTGGGAGTGGTTGTCCCAGCAACGTAGGAGTCGCAGGCCCCTGAATATGACGTCACCGGGTTCAGACTTATACTAACAGTTTCAAGAAAGGAATTTGCAAAGTAAGGGGTTTTGTTTGTTATTTTATGTATATGAGTATGCTGTAGCTGTCTTCAGACACATCAGAAGGCATTGGATCTCATTACAGACGGTTGTGAGCCACTGTGTGTTTGCTAGGTATTGAACTCAGGACCCCTGGAAGAGCAGTCAGTACTCTTAACTGATGACCCATCTCTAACATAAGGTTTTTTTTAAAGCTATGTTGTCACTATAAACATGTTGTCTATCACTCCATTAAGCCTTAACTTACCTATCTACCCAACTAACCTAGTTTTTTGTAATAGTACCAACTTCCTTCTAATTTTTCTACATACCTCAATATCAGGTCATTTATTCCAAAAGCATTATTGACTACTAAAACGCAGTATTGGAACTGGAGAGATGGCTTATCAGTTAAAGGTTCAGGCTCACAACGAAAAATCTGTTCTGGGCTGGGGAAACAGTAAAGTGTAAGGGGTCTCTGCAAATACCAGAACTGAGAGGGTTTAATTATATTGAAACTCTTCTTAAAGTAATTGTCACTTCTTACATGAAGATGGGTTCCAGAGATAGGCTATATATATTACCTTAAGGTCCTAAGGGAAGATCTGCTGTGGTCTCCGTCATACAGAAAGCACAGAGGTAGGTCATGGTCCGGCTTGTGGGAGCTTGGTATGTCCTGGCCCTACAGAGAGTACCAGGATCACCTAGGCCAGGGGTTTTCAACCTTCCTAATGCTGCCACCCTTTAATACAGTTTTTCATGTTGTGCTGACCCCCATCCATAAAATTATTTTCCTTCCTGCTTCACAACTATAATTTTACTAGTTATGAGTCATAATGTAAATATCTGATATGCGACCCCTATGAAAGGGTCATTCAGCCCCCATAGGATCATGATGCACAGGTTGAAAGCTGCTGACCCAGGCTATTAACCATCTCCAGTCCCAGCCATCTGGGCAGAAAATGTGTTAGACATTTTTCCCTTAGAAAGACAACTTTGTGTGTTAAGCATTACTGGTTTCTTTAGTGCTTTTATGAGTGCGAGGATCTTTGTGCTCCCAACAGCAGAGTGCTTGGTACACAACCATGAGGGTCAGAGTTCCACCCTACTTCTCACTGCCTCTGTACTGCTGGATTACAGGTGTGATCCTGCTGCTGCCTTGTAATATCCTGTGTGTTAGTACAAAAAGTAATATCCTGTGTATTAGTACAAAAAGTGGGGCACAGCACATGTAACCCTAGCACACAGAATCCCAGCTCTGGTGAGGCAGACATACTGATCCCTGGGCCTCCTCAGCCAGCTTACCCTAATTTGGTGATTTCAGTCCCAGTAAGAGACCCTGTCTTAAAAACGATGCGAAGGCAGCTAAGGAGGAGGGACATAGATTCTCCTCTGAATCCACGTGTGTGCGTACATGAAACACACCAATGTACTGCTGCCTTTTCTGGCACTTGCACAGTTACTAAAATAACTTCCCCCTCACCCTTATTGAATTATTTGTAAAAGTCCCCAGATTTGAAGCATCAGTTGAGCCTCCATTGTTCACAATTGGGTTGACTTTAAAGTCTGTTCCAGATGTTAATTTAGTTAAAGAGTAGTTCTAATACTACTGAGTAATAAAAAGTATATTTTTACTTTTATTTTTGAATTTTATTTTGTGTGTGTACTGTGGGTAGGAAGAGCTTGCCATGATGTGCATGTGAAAATCAGAAGTACTTGGGGGAATTGGGTCTGTCCGTCTACACTACATTCCTGGTGTCACACTCACAGTGTCAGGCTGAGGAGCAAGGGTCTGCACGCTGGGCCATCTCACTGGTAACATTTCTGCTTTGTAAAGATTTGTTTTTATTTATGTGTCTGTGTAAGTGAAGGCCAGGTGTGCAGGTGCTGCAGGGCCCAGAAAAGGGTGTTGAACCTTTTGGAGATGGAGGTACAGGCAGTTGTGAGCGTCCTGGTGTGAGTGCCGGGTAGCAAACTCAGATCCTCTGCTGCAGCAGCAGCAGCAGCAGAAGCAGCAGCAGCATAAGATCCCAAGTGATCTAGGTCGCCCATCTCCCCCCCCCCCCCCCCACACACACACACACCACCCTTCTACTCTGGACGTTTGTGTAGCTTATTACAAAGCAACTTGCGTTTCTGAAGAACATTGGTTGGTTGGTTGGTTTTGATTTTTTGAGACAGGGTTTCTATATGTAGTCCTGGCTATCCTGGAACTCACTCTGTAGACCAGACTAGTCTTAAACTCACAGAGATCCACCTGCCTCTGCCTCCTGAGTGTTGGGATTAAAGACATTCACCACCACATCCAACTCTGAAGGATGTTTATTAACGTGAATATTTTAAGAAATTAGATCACTTAGCTTGAAGGAATATTTTGTTTTGGTTTTTTTAAATGAGGTCTTATTATATAGCCCAGGTTAGCCTTAAACTGGAGATCCTCCAAGTTCTCTCTGCCTCCAAAGTACTAAGATTACAGATGTGCCAACTGTACCTGCCTGTGTTATCAACCAAAACAAGTATATGAGTATACCTACCTGTCTATTCTGGTAAGTGATAAATTACACACAATTTCAGTGTTTACGTTTTGATTACCTGTTCAAATTACATTTCAACACATACGTGGCTTGTTGGTTTGTTTGTTTGTTTGTTTGTTTTAGCAGATTTCAGGTAGCCCCGAGTAGCTGTGAATTCCCTGAGTAGTTGAGGAATGGCCTTACACTTCTGGTGCTCCTCCTTCTACTTCCTGGCTGCTGGAGTTTCAGGCCTTCTCCACCTGCTTAGTTTATGCAGGACTGAGGGTAGGACCCAGAACTTCATGCATGCTATGCAAACAGTCTAACAATACAATTACTTCTAGACCCATCTTCCGGCAAAAATGCCATGATTTCATTTTTCTTTATGGTTAAATAGGATTCCGTTGCGTGTATGTGCCACATGTTCTTTATCTGTTCATCTGTTGATGGACATCTATAGTGACTCCATTTCTTAGGCATTATGTGTTTTAGTTAGGAAATGTGGCAGGTTTTGGTACATTGTATTCCAATACATTTGCACGGTTTTCTAAAATTAGTTTTCTTTGATTTCTTTCATTATACAGCTTAGGGCCAACATACTTTGTTAAATATATCTATTTATTTTTATTTAGAGCTATTATAAATTGTAGGTTTAAAATATGTGATATTCTATTATTATCATTGTTACTATTATTTTATGTCTCCAGCACCACATATGTGCTTGATGTCTGGGGAGACCAGAAGAGGGTTACAGCCACAATGTAGGTACTAGGAATTGGTCCTAGGTCCTCTAGAAGAGCAGCCAGTGCTCTGAACCACTAAGCCGTCTTCCAGCCTAGTTGGAGGGTTTTGTTTTGTTTTTAGATTTATTAGCTTTCTGTTTATTAGTATTTTACTTACATTTATGTATGCATATGTACCATGTATATGCCTAGTGCCTGCAAAGGTCAGGAGAGGGTTGGATCCCATGAACTGCAGTGGCAGATGAGGTGAGCCGAGCCGCCATGTGGTAGTGGGAATGAGTCTAGAGCCTCTTCCAGTGCTCTGCCACCGAGCCATCTCTCCAGCACATAAATTGTGCTTTTAATTTTCTGTTTCTACATAGAAAGATAAGGTGAGCCGGACGGTGGTGGCGCATGCCTTTAGTCCCAGCACTTGGGAGGCAGAGACAGGCGGATTTCTGAGTTCCAGAACAGCCTGGTCTACAGAGTGAGTTCCAGGACAGCCAGGGCTACACAGAGAAACCCTGTCTCGAAAAACCAAAAAAAAAAAAAAAAAAGAAAGAAAGAAAGAAAGATAAGGTGACTGTGCTTTGTTATTTTGTAACCTGTGACCTTGTTGAAATGACTAGTTTTAGGAATTTTCCTGTAGACACCTTAGAACTTTCTACATGGATAATCATGTCATGGACAAGTGTGATTTCTTATTTTAATGTTTTTTTTTTTTTTTTGAAAATTTCTTTCAATATATTTTGATCATATAAGGATTTCCCCTTCTGCCAACTCCTCCCAGATCCTTCAACCCCTCTTCATATTCTTTGTTTCTCTTAGAAAAAAACAAAACTCAAAACCATACAAAAAATAATGGAGTGCTTCATGAGTGTATATGTCATCCTCTGTGATCTGTTTTCTTTTCCCAACCTCTTCTCTTTTCTTTCTTCCCAAACTGCATGACTGCATCCTTTCTTCCTATGTCTGCTAGCCAGTACCTTCACTACACTGAATGAAAATACTAAGAATGGACATCCTTGCCTTGTCCCGTCTTCTGTCACTAAGTAGAATGGTGGTTGTAGAGGTTTCTCTGAAGGAACCTGGTTGCTACTTTCTCATCTCTTTACTCAGTTCTTTCTACAGGAGCCGAAGACACTTCCTCTTGTGTTGCTTAGCTGCCTTTTACTGATGAGAGTAGGCAAAACCAGCCTGTCATTTATTTTTGCTACTGGACAAAAGGTCAGGCAGTGCCTGTGCCTTGAGGGCCTGAGACAGTGGCTCCAGTGGTGCTGACTGAGCACACCGCCCTGTGTGCAGTGGGAGGAGCTCTCGAGTGGTCTCTGCTATTCTGTTTTCTCTGTCTCTGGCCACAGACAAGCTTTTCTTCAGTTTATGCTTTTGTTCTGTTTTCTGTGTGTGCTTAATAGCAGTTCTGTCTTGCAGACTTCTAGTACCCTGTATAGTCTATATTAAAGATTTTAAAACAGTTTACCAGAGTGTACTTCCTCATATTCTCTGGTAACTAAATATTTCTCTTTGCAGTTTTCTGAGTTCCTTTGTGATGCCTGTTGGGTTGTTTACAGGGCATTTAGTTGTATTTAGGAGAGAGCAAGAGAAATGTTCATCTTCTCTGGACCAGAAGTCTCTTTAGTGATAGGGCTGCATAATGAGTGTCATACAAGCTAGCCCTTACTCGTGCACTGTGCGCATTGGAGGTAGAGGCTTGGGTGAACAAGAAGGGGTAACATAGGTCGCACAGTCAAAAGAGCTGTGTGCTTAGAAGAACATGGGAGGCAACTGAGGTGTGTCTAGAGCAAAACCATTAGGGAATAATGAGAGTAGAAAATGAGAAGTTGACCTCACACCTCTTAGAATGACTATTAATCAAAAACGTCAAAAATGACATGGCCGCAAAAAGTGAAGGAAAAGCTATTGTTGTATATTGTTGATAGAACATTTTGGAAAGTGGTATGGGGGAGCCCTCAAAACACTAAAAATAGAGTTAGCATAGTTTGTGTGTGTGTGTGTGTGTGTGTGTACACCCCTATCCAAATGAATTAAAATTGGTGTACCACTATATCAAACCTGTGTGTGCCCCTGCTTATTACAGCATTAGTCAGTGTCTACAACATGCAAACAGTGGCCATCAACCAATGAATAGAGTTTTAAGACATTTTATATATACACAATAGAATATTACTCAGCCTTTGCTAGTTGCTTGCTTGCTTGCTTTAGTAGTGGCATTGACCTAGTGTCTCCCACATGCTAAGATTACGCCTTAGCCTTTAAAAAGAAGAAAATTCTGTTGTTCGAAACAATTTAGATAAATGTAGAGAGTATTGTGTTATGTGAAGTAAACCAGGCACAGAAGACAGATACTGGATTATCTTACTGTAGTAGATACTTTTCTCATCTCTATGGCCCAGACAACCTCACAAGAGGTAACTTAATGGAAACAAGACGTAGTCATGGAAGCCAGTTACTCACATTTCCACAATCAACCAGGAAGCCAAGACCATGGGCTGAACAGGGATTTACCCTCCAGTCCTTCCCCTCCAGTCATCTCTCTCTTCCAGCTAGGTCCTGTGTCCACAAAGTTCCACAACATTCCCAAGGAGCGCTAGTAACTGAAGCTCAGGTGCTGAAACACATCCAAAGGCTAGTACTCGTGTGGTGAGTAGGAAATTGCCATACGGGGAGAAGTGTGCTTGTGGTTGCTACTTGTAGCAGAGGGAATGGAGTGAAGAGGCGAGATGTTGATTGTTGGATACAAAATTATGGAGGGGCAGGGGTTTCAAGACAGGGTTTCCCTGTGTGGCTGGAACATGCTCTGTGGTCCAGACTGGCCTTGAACTCTCAGAGATTGCCAGCCTCTACCTGCTGAGTGCTAAGATTTAGACGTGGGCCACCATCAACCAGAAAAAAGCAGATTTTTAACTAGACTGATTTGGTTCTTCTATGAACTGTACATGTACCCCAGAAAAATGTAAAATGATTATTTGTTAATTTAAAATTAAATTGAAAAAATTAGGACTGTTAAGACTCTGGTGTTAAGAGCTTTAAAAGCATACAGTGAAGTCTAATTGAGAAATAGGAAACCATTGAAAACTTGTAGGGAAGGTGAGTGACAGTGAGATTAAAGCAAGAGATGGGTTTATAACCATCATGATGGGGTACGTTACACTACAGAACTTGTGGGAAGTTAACGGGTGCCATGTGAAGTGGTCACCACTCTACGAGTTCTTTAAAGTGACAAGAAGAGAACAATGCTAGGGCTGCATACTACAGAGGATAAGTAGGGTTCTTAAATTCTTACAGTTTGTGTGCCCGTGTGTGCGTGTGCGTGCACACCATAGCATGCACGTGGAGGTGGCTTTGTCAGAACTTCTCTCCACCCACCTTTGCTTGGGTGCTGGTAGCCGAACTTGTACAGGCCTTTTCCTGCTGGACCATCAGTTTCACCAGCCCCCAAAGTGGAGTTTGCTTCTTAGGCTAGCAGCCCTGGGTGTTTAGTTCCTGTACATTTAATTAAATGTAAGCAGAACTTCTAAGGAATTGATGTTGCCTTGTGGAGAAGTTCTTCCTTCTCTCTTCCCTCCTACTTCTGTATCATTTGAGAAAATCTTAACTGTCCTTAGGCAGTCAATTAACACTTCTTTAATCTTTTTCCAAAAGGTTAAAGTTTTCAAAGAACTGTTACTACACCTCCTGAAATAGCTGTCATACAGGTTAAAAGATGTTTGGTCTAACTAGTAATTGAATACATGCGAATTAAAACAACCAAGTTTGTTTTTATGATTACATCCAATGCTGAGGCAGTTTGATGAAATATATATTCTTTTGTTGTCTTGAGTTAGGATCTTACTGTTTATTCTAGACTGTTCTATAATGCATGACCATCCTGTTTTAGCCTCCCACCAGTAGGAAGGGAGGGTAGACAGAAGAATGCTAGGGTAAAGGCAGCATTAAACGGCACCGCACCTAAGACAACCCGTTCTTACTCATATCCATCAGAGCAATTTAGTATAATCATTCCGAAAATTGGAACGCACATTGCAAAAACCTTCAACATGTTTTAGTACTTGAGTAAGGATACAATCCGAGCTGAAGGAGTCCATGCATGCCTTTCTACCGCAAAAGTACACACACACACACACAGACACACACATACATACAGACACACAGATGTACAAATAAGTTAAATGTAATTTAACATCTTTTTAAGATGGGCACCGTGGTGCACTTCCTTAAATCGTAGCACTCAGAAGGCAGAGGTAGACAAATCTCTGTGAGCTCAAGGTCAGCCTGTTCTATATCATAACTTTCAGACCAGCTAGAGCTATATGTTGAGACCCTTTCTCAAAATAATAATTTTTTTGAAGGATAATGTTTCAGCAGCAGATTTTTTCCCAACACTTTGATTACATTGCCTCAGGCCAGCCATAAACTCCTGGGTTCAGGAAATCCTCTGGAGTAGCTAGAGTCACAGCCATGTGCCACTAAGCCTAGAGTCACAGCCATGTGCCACTAAGCCTAGAGTCACAGCCGTGTGCCACTAAGCCTAGCTTCAACAAATTTAGTTTCTTAGAGTAAATATCATCTAATATTAAAGTGAATTCAAAGGCTAGAGAGGTAACTCCGTGGTTAAAGGACCTGTTGCCACACTCCACAGTGAGTTCTCTCTCTGAGACCCACATGGTAAGAATGCACGGACCTCCACAGGTTGTCCTCTGACATCCATGTGCACAGTGTGGCCCCTGCACAGTAAGTAGATAACATGTAATAAATATTTAAAGTGATTTCCATTTTTATATGCTTCCATAGTATATCAGTTGCCTTTCTGATATTTTTATAGCCATTATTAGGCAAAAAAGATATGTTAGCTAATCTTTTCTAAGTTATATCTCAATCACCATAGATAATAAAATTAATTTTACCTATCTTGGCTTAAAATTTCCTTTTGAAGTCTGAAGGTTTCTAATTGTGAATCTGGGACAAATGAATAAAGAAAACACTTGGAACAGAATAATAACATTTAGGAAAACACATAAATGAAACTATAGCTTATCAAATGGTCAGATTGCATGTTTTAATTTCAATCATGAAATTAGTAAATTTTTAAATTACTTTGAGATATGTGAGGGAGGGCATTATATGTGTTTGAGTTCAGGCACTGGAGGTAGCTCAAGGCTTGCCGCTGGAGTGATAGGAGGTTTGGGGTGGGAACTGAACTTGAGTCCCTGTAAGAACGGTCTGTGCTCTTAACCACTGAGCCATCTTTCAGCCTCTGATAATGCCTTTAAAGTGTAATTTTAGAAAATGAACTTAATCAACATCGCTGGTCCTCAAATGTAAATGAACTTGAATAATGGTTATGACTGATTACAATTCTGACAATATTTTTATTATAATTATTAATATATGTGTATGTATGAATGTGTGTGGGCATGTATGCAGAGATCAAAATACAATCTGTAGGCATCAAACTGGGGATCAAACCCAGGTCATTGGACCTACCACCAGGTACCTTTACCCACTGAGCCACCTTCCAGCTCCCTAAGGCAATATCTAAGTATTCCATTTAAGTTCTCATTTAACTCCCTGGTCTTTTGATGTGGGATGGTTATTTTCACTTTATAGATAAAGGCAACTGAGGCTCAGAGAGGAGTAACTCATCTAACTAATAAGTTAGTAGCACAGGATTCAGATTCAAGCATTCTAACCCAAAATCCACTCGTGGATCTCTGTAAAGAGTCTCTAGAGATAGCATTCCAAAGAGCAGAGGTGAAGCCAGATGAGAAAAAGGTTGATTGTTTACTGTGTAAGATCCCACTAGAAACAGCACAGAGCAGTCTGCAGTTCCTGGAGAAATCCCTTCTACCTTGGAGTGCAATCAAGTCAGAGCTCTCAGGGTTTGTTACCTTTTTTTTTTTTTTTTTTTAATATTTATACCATGTATATACCATGTATAAGGTTCTTAGATGTAAATGACTATATTTGAAAACTTGCACAATCTAGTATCCCTTGAATGTTCATCCAGTAACTATATAGCATTAAAGATAATGATACCTTTCAAGCTGAAAGAGAAAAACTGATTGAGTGTTACAGAGAGGCAGATTCTAACTTAGCCACACCAAAAAATCCTCCCCTGACTGTGCTCAGCCCTAAGCAGCTGAGTATCAGATATCAAGACACCGTATTTTGGATATCAGGGTACGTGGTATTCTGCCACTTGGTGGAAGAGGTCACGGCGCAGCTTCCTAAGATCCTTTGATTTTAGAAGGCAAATTTATATCAAGACATGGTTTTGTTAACATGACTGTTTGTAACTAAATTTAAAGAAATTGGGCCTTGGGATATTTTCATTTAATATGGGATTTTTTTGGTTTTCTTTAAGAGTCGTGGTGTAAGTAAATTAAATTTGAGTCATACAAGTTCTCACAGACTGTTTTATCTTTAAGAGCAACTTAGCAGATTCTAAGTATTAATTAACACCTTGGGAAAATGTAATTAGATTTTAGAAATATGGTGGGGAAAGGCCATGTTGGGGGAGGACAATGCCACTTCGTGTTCCACTTCATGGAACACTCTTCATGTTCCACCTAAAACAGTGAGTTTGTTAGCTGTATTTTGCTTCATTTTAAGTTATAGTCTGCCTCCTAGAACTTATGAAGCAGAAACTTAGAATATTAAACTAGATGTGTAAGGGAAGAAAAAGGCCTTCGTGTATCAGGTCAGAGCCAAGTAGTCTATTTCGGCATTAATGCCCCTTGCTCGAGTTAGGCAAACAAAGAATGTTCCTGTGCAGAGAGACAGCCGACTCCGTGGCAGAGAAGAACACCTTCCTTATGGACATCGGCCACAGCTTTCCTACTGCTCCCGGCCTTCAATATAGCATCTGAGATTCAGTTAAACTTAAGACCCGGTGTCCTAAATGTAGGCTAGCTTTCTCTCCTTCATGTTGGTGCTGTAGCAGTGAACTGACTCTGTATATGAAAGAACTTTGCAAGCTATGAAACATTATCTCATTTGTAGTTATTTATAACATGAAAATGTCATTCTAAACAAATAAAAAGTATCCTATTTAAGAAGGAAGCCTCATGGGGTAGTGGGTGGATCTCTGTGACTTCAAAGCCAGCCTGGTCTACAGAGCGAGTTCCAGGACAGCCAGGGCCACACAAGAGAAACTTGGTCTCAAAAAACAAAAAGAAGAGAGCCAGGCTTGGTGGGCTCACACCTTTGATCCCAGCACTCAGGAGAAAGAGGCAGGTAGTTGTGAGTTTGAGCCCAGGTCTACATAGTTTGTTTGAAGCAAGCCAAGAGTACATAGACATACCTCCTCTCAAAAAAGGAGGAAGCTGGAGAGGTGGCTCAGTGGTTAAGAGCACTGACTGCTCTTCCAGAGGTCCTAAGTTCAGTTCCCAGCAACCACACCGTGGCTCACAACCATCTGTAATGGGATCCAATGCCCTCTTCTGGTGTGTCTAAGAGAGTGACAGTGTACTTATATACATAAAAAAAGGAGGAAGCCAGAGGCCACCAAGGTGACTTGGTGGGTAACCTGACATCCTGAGTTTGCTCCCAGGATTCCACATAAAGCAAGAAGAACCAACTCTTAAAAACTGTCCTCACTGCACACAAAATAAGTATTTCTAAAAACTGTTGTTCAAAAAAAGAAACCAGGTATGGAGGTACATATCTGTAATCCTAGCCTTTGAAAGGTTGGGGCAGCAGAAACAAGAGTTCAAGGCCCAGTTAGGGCAATATGAGTCCCCGACTCAATAAAAAAAAAAAGAAAAAAATTTTTAAAGGAAGCTGGACATGGTGGTGCGTGTCTCTGAGTTCCAGTCCAGCTTGGTCTACAGGGTAAGATTCTGTCTTTAAAAAAAGAAAAAGAAAGATAATTGTGTGCTATTGCATAATAAGATGGCTCTAGATAATAATGACATACATTAAAAAAAAGTAGAATAGAAGATTTTGAATGGTTTCACCATAAATGTATAAGAGATATTTCTGACCTGATTTAAATATTGAATAGTGTAAATATGTATCAGAACATCTCATTGCTTCCTATATTACATAGTCTTATTTCTACATTAATTTGTATTGTTTTTATACAATGGTCCTAGTGCTGGGAGATTAGGCAGTGGGTGGGTGAGGTGCTCGCTCTGCAGGCCTGAGAGCCAAGAGTTTGGATCAACAGCACCCAGTAAGAAGCTGGGCATGGCCGCAAGGGCCTGTAATTCCAGTCCTGGGGAAATGCAAAGAAAGGAGGCCTGGGACTCACTGTCTGCTGGGCTGAGTTGACAAGCTCCAGACTCAGAGAGACCATCAAAACTTAAGGTAGAGAGTGATTGAGAAAGACACCATGGATGTCTGGCCTCCAATGTGGGTGTGTATACATGTGTAACACACATACATACTCGTACACATACACGCACATACATACTTGTACACATACACACAAAAGAAAAACATCATGATCATACTTAAAAATAACAAAAGTTTTGGAGGATGTAGAAATGAAAGAAATGGAATGATATTCCCTTCAAGATGTCCTTGATTTGTTTCTAGAATTATCCGTCTTTCTCTCCCTTCCTGTTGTAATACTGGAGATAAAAAGTAAGGCTCTGCATTCTTGAAGCATGTGTTCAGCCACTCAGCTTTGCCCTTAATCTGCACAGCAAGCTCTTTTTTTCCTTTTTTTTTAAGATGGTTTTACTGTGTAGCCTAGGCTGGCTTCAAGCACAGCAGTCTTCCAGCCTCAGCCTTCCTGAGAACTAAGGCCACAGGAATGTGAACCACAGTGTCTGGCTTCATAGCTCTTTTTAACAGTAAGGAAGAGCGTTCCTTATGTCCTGGCAAGGACCCATAGTTATAATAGTCTTTTCAGAGAAAGGTAAACTCCTTCGCTTTCCAGTCGACCATTTTCGTCATAGTCTTTCCCAGTCTACATTTGGCATCCTGGAGAGAAGCTGGCCTCCAAGAGTGCTTCATTTCCAGAGACGTTACGTTCTATCTTAGATTGGTTATGAACCACTTACAGATAATACAGTTTAATCCATAGGAAGTGGAAACTACAGGAAAATGAGCGCCATTTTGTGCCTTTACCTAGATCGGCCCACTGTTAATCTCTTACATACTTTACCATCTTTGTCTCTGCCCTTCTACCAGACCAAGTGTTGCTCACAGTGTTTTCTTTTGTTTTAAGATTTATTTACTTATTTTATGTATGTAACTACACTGTTGGTGCTTTCAGACACACCAGAAGAGGGCACTGGATCCTGTTACAGATGGTTGTGAGTCGCCATGTGTTTGCTGGGAATTGACCTTTGGAAGAGCAGTCAGTGCTCTTAACTGCTGAGCCATCTCTCTGACCCTGATCACAGCCTTTTAAAATGTGCTATTTGATTCCTGGAGAGATGGCTCAGTCCCCAAGACCCACATGTTGTTGGCTCACAACCAAACTCCAGTTCTAAGGGATTTGATGTCCTCTGACTTCCTTAGAAACACACATGGGGCTCACACATACACATAGGCAACACACTCATGCATGTATAATTAATAAATATTTTTTCAAAAATAATTTTAAAGAAATATTCTGTTTTAGCCAGATATTATAACACACACCTATAATTACAATACTCCAGGAGGCTGAAACAGGAGGATTGCTTTGAGTTCAAGGCCTATCTGGATCTCAGAGTAGACCTTATGTCTAAACAATTAATATGCATGTATATTAATTCCTCATCTTTTGCTTTAGTAAATCAGAGCAGCATGATTTCAAGTAGATTGTGTAGTTGTTGACAATAGTACTCTTGTTGATTTGGTTTCTGTTTTGAGACTGGGTCTTAGACAGCCCAGAGCAGCCTCAGAGTCACCGTATAGCCAGTAATGTTAAGGTATGATCTTCCTGCTTCTTGGAGTTACAGGTGCAAGATACCACGTGTTTATGAATTGCTGAGAACAGATTGGGGCCCAGTACATGTAGGCAAGCACTCCACCACCTGTGCCACAGCATCCCAGCCCTGTAACTCTAAACACTCCACCACCTGTGCCACAGCATCCCAGCCCTGTAACTCTCACAGCTTGAATGCAATTGACTGGAGTCAAGATGTTCAGATTGAGGCTGTCTGTCCTCTGAGTCATCCTTGAACAATAAGACTCACATGGTCAAAGATGAAATCGTTTATTATTTATTAGTGACTGTAATACCCTGAAAAGTAAAGGAATACTATTCATGAGTAAAAAGAAAGCATTTTAAATACTACTTATTTTCTTGAATCTCTTTGCTTTTATTTGATAAGTGGTTTGGAGAAAGAAAACAATTCGTTTTATTTTTAAAAGATTTATTTATTTTATGTATATGAATACACTTTAGTTGTCTTCAGACACACCAGAAGAAGGCATCAGATCCCATTACAGATAGTTGTGAGCCACCATGTGGTTGCTAAGAATTGAACTCAGGACCTCTGGTAGTGCAGTCAGTGTTCTTAACCTCTGAGCCAGCTCTCCAGCCCCCAATTCATTTTATTTTTAAACATATGTTTTTTATATTTGTTTATTTTGTGTGTGTGTACAGCTCTATAGCACATGTGTGAGATCAGCGAACAGCCTGTGGGAGTTAGTCCCTCCTGCTCTGTGGCTTCCAGGGATTGAACTGAAGTCATCATGCTTTTTAAGAAGTGTTTTTACCCATTGAGCCATCTTGACAGCCTGAAAATTTCCTCATTTTAAATGGACCTTGGACTAGTGCTGCTGCGTCAGTGTTTAGAAGGTTTTTTCTCTGATGGAAAATGCACCATCAGTAATCACTTAGTCTAGGAGTGATGGCAAGAGTGGCGGGTATTTCTTTTTCCTTTGTACACTGTTTTTTATAATCTTTTTTTATTTTATATACATTGGTATTCTGCCTGCATGTATGTCTGCGTGACAGTGTTAGATCCCCTGAAACTGGAATTACAGACAGTTGTGAGCTGCCATGTGGGTGCTGGGAATTGAACCTGGGTCCTTTGGTTAAGAACAGATAGTTCTCTTAACTGCTGAGCCATCTCTCCAGCCCCCTCTTTTTTACTCTTTTTCAGGGGATTTTGATGAATTTACTCAGGATAATAATGACGTTATACTGAAGAACATAGCTGATGATCTTCGGAACCATTTGCCTTTAGAAGCTGTGCTTTGCTCGGAACACCTAGCCCTTCAAAAAGTAGGTTGAACCAAATTCATTTCTTTTTGTCCAACTCAAGAAATCTATTTTTCCCTAACCCCACACATTGTAGTCTCCTTAGTTGTAAATTTAGCTTTAAGCAATATTTCATTTACTGTTTCCATCATGTACCCCTTTCTTTTGAGGCTTTAACAGTTGGATTCTGGGTACTGTTTACTCAGTGAATGCTTTGTAGAGAATTCTGTTTATCAGCCTATTAAAAAAAAATTAAGTGTTAACAGGCTGGCCTTTTCCCTTTATAACATCTGAGGGGAGGAGCTACATTCTATGTTTCAGGTTTGTTTGTTTGTTTGTTTGTTTGATTGATTGATTGATTGATTGATTGATTATTTGGTGGGTTAATCAGGTTTTATTGCTCAGGTCTTGCTCTGTAGAACTGGCTGCCTCAAATTTGAGGTCTTGGCCTCCCAGATGTTACAGGTATGTAACACCACACCAACTTAAAGCCAAAATATTTCAATAATATATGGATATTGTGAACTAAATTAGCAAGTCTTAGAACTAATGCTGGTCTTCAGAATGGATCTCAGAAGAGCAAAGAAAACCAGGCAGTGATGGCTCACACCTTTAATCCCAGCACCCAGGGGGCAGAGGCAGAGGCAGGTGGATCTCTAAGTTTGAGGTCCACAGAACAAATTAGTCTACAGTGCAAATTCCAGAAAAACCAGGGCTACACAGAGAAACCCTGTCTCAGGGGAAAAAGAAGAGCAAAGTAGAAGGTAGTATTGAAGTTGAGGTTTCAGAATACAGTTTGGGGTGTTGTTGGTACTGGATTTGTAATACAGTTGGGGTGCTATTAATGTTCGTGTCAATACTATGCTGTAATATAATTTCTTAAATAAGGAAAAGCATTCATTAATAACCTTTAAAAATACATTGAAATTTTTCAAAAGGAAAGTAAAAAGCATTTGGGAGGCTAAGGCAAGATTGTTGGGAGGGAGCTACATGTTTTTAGCATATTTATATATTAAATACATATTTAATATATAATGTATATTATATAGTTATATATATTATACATATAACAGGTTTATTTGCTTGTTTGTTTATTGAGTCTATGTTTCTCTGTGTAGCTCTAGCTGTTCTGGAACTCTTTCTGTAGACCAGGCTGGCCTTAAACTCAGAGATCCTTCTACCTCCTGAGTGCTGTGATTTAAGGCATGTGCCGTCACTGTCTGACTTATTTTTGAGACAGTTTCACTATAGCCTTGACTGCCCTAGAACTTGCTGTGTAGGCTACCTTCAAAATCTGCCTCCGTCTGCCTCCCAAGTACTGTGATCGAGGCATATACCACCAGACCCAGCCTGTTTTGGTTTTTGATGCAGGCTGTAACTCTGACTGGCCATTGAATTTACTATATTGCTCAAGCTTGCCTCAGATTCAGACACTCCTGCTTCAGTCTTCCACATGCTGGATTACAAATGGAAACTACCATGCCCACATATATAAACTTGAAGTTTTAATAATATTTTAGCAATTTGAAAACATGGCTTTCTGAATAAAGATGTCTTGCTAGTATTTTGATGGTAAATAATATGTAAGACTCAAAGTTAGATCTCAGCCATGTTTTGTGTCCTTCCAGATTAAAGACAGAATTATCAGTGTTTCAGGTTTTCTGGTTTTTGTTGTTGTTGTTGTTTGTTTCTTTTTTAAAAAAAGGAGGAGGAGGAGCAGTAGACAGGATTGAATGAGCAGCAGTGCCTTCTGTGCCTGTCCTCAGAGTGTAGCGTAGTGGGCACTGCTGTTTTGCCTTATTTAGCAGTACAAGAAGCTTCTTTGAACTTTGTTTTCTTTGATGTGTCTTTCCAGATACGACAACAGCCAGAACCCACAGTTCATGTTGATGCATTCCTTTATGATGAGGACTTTATTGATACATTATGTGAGGAAGGGAAAATGAGCAGAAACTACTGTACGGTGTGCGGCTCACACCGAACAGCGCCTTTGGGTAAGCATCCAAAACAGATATTGCTGCAGAGCTGTTACTTATGTGGCTTTGATTTTTTCCTGTCTTTAGTGTGTAAATTTGTAATCAGACTATTGAGCATTCTTTAGGATAAAAGCTAACCTCTAGCATAGCCATTACCAAAGCTAAAAGTAAGGATGTTTTCTAAGGGCCAGCAAGATGGCTCAGTGGGCAAAAAGCTTGCTGTCAAACCTGGTACTCTGAGTCTGATCACCGGGTCCCACCCGGAAGGAGGAGAGCACCAGCTTCCTCAAGTTCTGTGACCGCCACGTGTGCACTGAGGCACACACGCGCCTGCACTCCCTCTCACACACGCTGAGTAAGTAGGTAAGTGGTGGATAGGAAGATAGATGAGATTTTTGGGTTTTTTTTTTAATTTTTATTTATTTATTATATGTAAGTATTCTGTAGCTGTCTTCAGACACCCACAAGAGGGCATCAGATCTCATTACAGATGGTTGTGAGCCACCATGTGGTTTCTGGGATTTGAACTCATGACCTCTGGAGGAGCAGTCAGTGCTCTTAACCACTGAGCCATCTCACCAGCCCGAGATTTTGATTTTTTTAAAGTGAATATCTATGGGGATTAATTTACTCAGTGTCCTACCGAGAAATGTTTTTCACATCTGGAAACTGTTTAATCAGAGATAGCTTCAATCCAGAGACTAATCAGACATGACTGAAAACAGAGGGCATGCCTCATACTTCACATACTCAGGAGAGACTAATACACAGACCACATGCTGACGTCCCGTGACATAGTTTCCCTGCTTAGCAACTCAGGAGGTGATAAAATAGACAGGCAACTCTGAGGAATGTTTATTTGAGCGTTGTTTTGCTCAAGTGACGCATCTCTAAAGATTACATTCAGGGGATGGAAAAAGATGTGGCTGGGAACTAGAGGAAAAACTGAACCATGAATGACTGCAGCACCATACACCAAACGGCTGGTGTGTAAACAGTTATACAACTGGTTTGACAAATAAGTCTGAAGGCTAGCCTCTGTCTCCCCATCTAATGAGTTATAAATGTTCAGATAACTGAGCAGAGCAGCTCAGGTAACGAATGAGTCTAAGACGGCTGTCACCATGGATGACTCTGACAAGTGCTCAGACGACAAGGGGTTTGTCTGGCTTCAGGATCCACCAGAGGAATCACTGGTGTGCCGAGGGGCTGTGAGGATGAGGAGCCAAGGGAGGGGAGGACTGCGGTGCCCTAGCCCCTCCCACCTCTGACACAGAGCCACACCCCGTAGCTCTCCCTGGAGGCTGGTCCACCTGCTTCAATTTAGTTTCCATCTTTGGGGTGTTGTTGTTGTTTGACCAAGATATCTCCTCTTCCTGACAGTTACATTATATAGGACATGATATTATGTCTTTTGAGTTCCCTCCAGGTCAGAGGAAAACAAGTCAGTCAATCACGGAAACTAGGGTGCAAAACTTAGACAAGGATAGAAGTGACCCCAGCTAGCCAGGTGAGGTGGTACAGGCCTAATCCCAAAACTCTGAGGTAGAAGTAGGCAGATCTCTGTGAGATCCAGGCCAGCCAGAGCTACATAGGGAGACTCTGTTTCAAAAAATAAATAAATAAAAAACAAACAAAACCCAAACAAACAGAAGCATAAGTTGATGCTCACTCTGCTCTTTCTCCAGGGTTTGTCTCTCATTCCTTCTCCCTCCCGGAGTTGAAGTTCATTTACCAGCATGCGCTCCCTGATCTGTCAGGAAAGGTCTTGGTTGACGTTGGCTCCAGACTCGGCACAGTCCTTTATGGGGTAAAGTGCAGCTTGTGGATGTACTCAACATGTGGAAAACACTTTCTCCTGCTAGCGACAGCTTTGCCTGCCACCATCCAAGGTGACAGCTTGCCTTTATTATTAAAGTAACAGGATAAGGTTAAAATAGGGCCACCGGCAGCCTCCTCAATCCTGCTTGATGGTAATAATTGGGTTTGGAATTTCAAAGACAGCTGCTGTCCAATTTCTTCTCCTGGTTTGTCTCCACAACACAAGTGACAGATATAAACAGAATGATCATGTGGCTGCCTCTCTCCTCTCCCCTCCCCACTCACTACCCCCTCTGTTTTTTGTTTGTTTTGTTTTGGAGTGGGGAGGGGGGTGTTTTTTTTTTAATACGGCCCAGCTGGCTTCAAGTCGCTATGTCGATGGAGATAGGGTTGACCCCTATCCTCCTGCCTCAGCCAACTGAGCACCATGATTGAGGACTGTCTCCATCCCTGGCTTCCTTTCTTTGTGCTATATTAAAACAGGATAGTGCATTTTGATAAGAACTCACAAAAATAACAAATATATTGGGCCTAAGAAACTTTTGTGTGGCCATAGCAAATCACTTGCTAGCTCTGGATATCCAGTTCCTTGTCTTTAAATGTGCACACTAGGTGATGGTGACATCCAAGAATACATCATGTCCAGTTTTCTGTGTCCCAAAATATGCACATTTCTTTTGTTTCTGAAATCTGACATCTTGTTATAAATTCAAATCATGAGTGCTTAACTTTCTTAAATCAATTTATCAAAAAATTCAAATATGGTTTCTGGCTGTCATTAGTACCTTGTTTTAAAAAACAAACAAACAAAGAAACCCAAACCATGAGACCATAGCAATAGGGACTCCCGCCAGAAGCAGGTGCTCTCAGTTTTCAGAATTGCTTCCTGCTTTAGGCAGAAACTTATTCTTTAAAGCTTGGCTTAAACTTTGTTTGAATAGATGATGCAGTTTGGTGGCTTTTGTTATTAGTGTTCCTGGGCTTTTTTGGTCGGTTGGAGTTTGGGTTGGGTTTGAGACTTAGGAGGTCACCAGGCTGGCCTTCACAGGTCCTTACTCAGCCTTCTGAGAGCTAGGACTGTAAGTGCAGCCGCTCTGCCCACCTTGCCCCATAACTTTATTTAAAGAGTATTGCCTATCTTGGTGCAGTTAGGTGAAGGGTAGGAGAGGAAGACACCGTTCTCTGGCATGCCCATGAGCACATACACCTATGTGTTCAGAGACAGGGACAGGGACAGGGGACAGGGAGAGAGAGAGAGAGAGAGAGAGAGAGAGAGAGAGAGAGAGAGGGAGAGAAACAAAGAGAAGGGGGAAAGAAAAGAAAAAAAGCTATGCAAAAAATGTCAAATAACTGGCATCACAGGTGTAGATAGTATCAGTGTTGATAATGTGAATATGTTGATTTTTTTTCCTACAATATAACACTGAATCAATACCAAATTCCTTAATATGGACATATGCACTTTGAAACATGTTATAAATAAATATTATAAACATGTGTGATGAAGCTATAGATTCAAACCTGGTTTTTGCATATGATGGTAGGTGTCATCTTTAGGAGCCAGCCATAGTGGTACATGTCACTAATCTTAGCATCCAGAAGATAAGTTCAGAGCCAACCTGTGCTACATGAATTCTGTCTCAAAACAAACAAACGAACTAACAAACAAACATCCCTTAAACAGAAGGTTACCTGACTAAACTAGAACAAACAACCCTTA
>NW_021604577.1:13569609-13572977 GCF_004785775.1 Grammomys surdaster
CCTTAAACAGAAGGTTACCTGACTAAACTAGAACAAACAACCCTTAAGCAGAAGGTTACCTGACTAAACTAGAACAAACATCCCTTAAGCAGAAGGTTACCTGACTAAACCAGAACAAACAACCCTTAAGCAGAAGGTTACCTGACTAAACCAGAACAAACAACCCTTAAGCAGAAGGTTACCTGACTAAACCAGCTGACATTTTCTTCCAGATTATCTTTTACTCTAGCAGGAGCGTCACAATTTTCAGCAGTTCTCCTCGTCCTTGTTAGCTGATTGGGCTGGTTACCTTCCTCCCTTAGCTTCAAGTGCTGTGTGGTTGTCCCTGCATTCCTTACAGGTTAACTCCTGGATGTAACCTTCCCAGAAATGATGAAGGCTGACTGGACCCCACAGAGGTGGGGTTGTGGTCATCTTCATCATTTCCAATTTTGCTGAATGCCGAGTTTTATCAGGAAACTTTAAAAACCAGTCTTTAAAAATTAGCTATGTAATAAGAATTAATAACGTCAATCAAAGCCCTGATCAGAGAAGTTCCGAACTTTGTGAGTTTTGTAACAATTTGGTGTTATAACTCAGGCAGACATAAACTTGTACTTGGAAACTGACTGTTGTGTGACATGCTGTGTCTTCCCATTTCAGGGTTACCTTTACAGCTCAGCAGTGCAGCTCTGTGGGGTAGAGCTGAATGGAGAATTTTGCCAATTGCAGGAAATGATCATAAAGAAATACCAGTTTGGTGACAGAATAAAGGTACCTTTACTGTGTTTTTTCTGTTGCTTCTGTGAATCTTACCTAACTGCTTCTGTGTTCTCACAGTACTGCTGTTGTATGGGAATGCACTGAGTTGACCAACTATCTTACTAGAGAGTGTTTCCTTTGTTTTCTTTCCGTCAGACAGTTGGGGTGACAGAACTGTAACTCCCCAAGGCTGGCTGCCAGTATAATTTTATTAATCTGGACATTAAAGGGCTTGCACTGCTCATGGTTGCTTATCGTCTTGTAAACTGGGAGCTACTGTGAACGTCACAGGACATTTATTATTCATTAGGGAAGAATGTCTCTCTTAGACTAGAACAGGTTTCCCCTTTTCCTGTAGAAGTAACAAGAGAAAAGATTTGGGGGTTTTGGCTTTTTGGAGGGTCTGTTTGTTTAATGCAGTGATCCTTGAAATTTCACTAAGGCGCTTCTACTCATGGCAATGCAGAGACTACGAACAATCTCTGATATTAAGGACAGCATAGCATTGGAAAAACTCAGTGAGTTAAAGATCAGAGGGCTGGAGAGGTGCTCAGCAGGTAAGCGGTCTGCCGCTCTTGTGGAGGACAGAGAGGGTTCCCAGAGCCCACGTCCAGTGTTCACAACTGCTTGTAAGATCAGCTGCTCCTGGTCCTATCCAACATGCTCTTCTGGTCCCCACAGGCACCTGCACACACATGGTGTACCAACAAGTAGACACACAGACATGTACATGAGTAACAATAAATAAAACTTTTTAGAAGTTGGAGGATGAAACCTTCGCCTTTCTAATAAAGGCGGTTATTTTATTCTCCCGCCCTGTTTCTTTCTCGTACCCTCGTTTTAGAAATGCAGAGAGAAGTGATCAGTGTAAATAATGGTCTGGTAATACGTTTATGGGGCTGGAGGGAACGCTTGGTGGTAGAGTACTTTTCTGCCATGTACAAAATCCTGGATTCAGTCCCTAGAACTGCAAACAAAACTCAGGGGTTTTCTTTTCTGTGTACACCAGACTGGCCTTAGACTGCCCTTATGTAATAATCACATAGCTAACAGGAATTTCTATTAAGTTGAAAATTGAGACTTAAAAATTAAGAACTCATTGAGAGCTAGAGAGATAGCTCAGCAGTTAAGAGCATTGCAGAGGACCCAGGTTCAATTCCCAGCTCACATACAGCCTGCCTGTGACTCCAACTCAGTAGCTTCTGACGCCCTCTTCTGACTTCCACAGGTACTGCATGTATGTGGTACACACGCATACATGTAGGCAAAACACCCATACACATAAAACAAAAGAAACAAAAGAAAATGAGTCTTTCTTTAAACATTAAGACTTCTGCCTGGTGTGGTGGTGCAGGCCTTTAAACCCAGCACTCAGGAGGCAGAGGCAAGTGGATGTCTTTTAGTTCAAGGCCGGCCTGGATTACAGAACAAGTTCCGACAGCCAATGTTATACAGAGAAACTGTCTCAAAAAACAAAAACAAAAATTTAAGACCTCTGAAGAATCATACTTAATAAATAATAATAAAGTACTTGCTTCTGTTTTTAAATATGATAAAAGTATATAAAATACTTATATTTTTATGAATTTTTTATTACTTTTCAAAATAAATTATTTCAGTAAACACTCATGTGATCTTTCTGACATGTAGCTTCTGTGGCTATCAGTAACTTTTTGGTGAGAAACTTGGGTTTGTTTTGTTTTGTTTCTCCAGTGTGGCCTCAAGCCCAGGACCTTATGTATGTGGGACAAGTACTCTAACATCCATAATTCCTAAAATGACACCTTTTTATACCACTCAGTGACTATTGGAAACCTTAACCCCGTCCCCTCCTTGAAGTTGTAGATAAATACTGGATTGAAGGCTCTTAAAATCAACAAAAACAGTTTCTGTAGTTTTTTTGGGTTTTTTTGTTTGGTTGGTTGGTTGGTTGGTCGGTTGGTTTTTCGAGACAGGGTTTCTCTGTGTAGCCCTGGCTGTCCTGGAACTCACTCTGTAGACCAGGCTGGCCTCAAACTCAGAAATCCGTCTGCCTCTGCCTCCCAAGTGCTGGGATTAAAGGTGTGCGCCACCACTGCCCGGCTTCTGTAGTTATTTTTAATAGAATGTGTTGAAACCCAGCTTCCCTTTCAGGGGAATTCTTTGCTTTTGCTTGCTTGCTTTTTTTTTTTTTTTTTTTCTAATTTCTTTTTTTAATATGTGTGTTTTGCCTGCTTGTGTTCATGTGTACCATGTGGGCGCCTTTTGCCCACAGAGGCCAGCAGAGGCCGGGGAACTGGAGTGTCAGGCAGTTGTGACTCTCCGTGTGGACACTGGGATCTAAGCCTAATCATCTGTAAGAACAGCAAATGCTCATACTTGCCTGAGGAACAAGACATGGGTGTCTCCATGGCTTACTTTGTACACAGAGCTTCAGGTTTGATCTAATTGAAGTTCTCAGTGAATTCATGATCAGAGCTTCTCTAGTGTATGACCGTAGCGGGTAGATAGGGGGTGGGGGGAGAGCTGAAGTTTTTCCTCTGGGGCTGGGGTGATCACCCGGAGCAGCATCTCAGCTGGAGACCGAGCAGAGTCCTGGGAGCTGGGTGGGGGGAGAGAGAGAGCTGTGGAGCTGGGTGGGGGGAGAG
>NW_021604577.1:13573377-13576460 GCF_004785775.1 Grammomys surdaster
GGGGGGAGAGAGAGAGCTGTGGAGTGGGGTGGGGGGAGAGAGAGAGAGAGAGAGAGAGCTGTGGAGCGGGGTGGGGGGAGAGAGAGAGAGAGAGAGAGAGAGAGAGAGAGCGCGAGCGAGCTGTGGAGCGGGGTTGTTGGCGAGCGGCGGGCAGCTCACCTGTGCTGCTTCGTTGTCAGTCATTCCCTTGTCCTTCAGCTCGGCCTGCTGTCCCTGACTGCAGCCTCTGTTAGTCCTGTCCAGTAAGTCTACACTTTTGCCAGGCTGGGGGAAAGCGTGGAGATGTCTCACTGTTGCCCAAACTGCCTTTCAACCACATCTGCTTCGTTTCAGTATTTCTCTCTATTCTCTCAGCTGCCACTGCCAATTACAAGGCTGATGGAGGTTCTTTATTTCTAGTTCAGAAATCAACTTTTCAGGTCTCCTCAAAATTCCTTAAGACTTTCTTCCCTCTTTTTTATTGACTTCGATATTTTTGTGTCTGTTTTTATTCCTGTTGCATTCATCTTTCTAGGTTTATAGCCTTTTCTATTAAAAAAAAAAAGTAACTCCATATTGTCATTCTTCTATAGAGTGACGTGTAAGTGTGCCTTCGTGTTTGAGCTACTGTCTTGACCTGCAGTCTACCATCTCCTAGTCTCCCATCCCTCCCCTCCAGGCTGGCACTGAGCGTTCCCTCTTCCTGTCCTTGCTCTCAGCTCACTCCTCTGATAGCACTGGGGAGTTAGTACAGTTGTTTTGAGTGTTTGTCACATTACTCCAGTGTCACACATTTGAGCACAGATCCTGTATCTCATTTAGCCTGGTTTGTCTCCTTCTACAATATCTTGCATAGCAGAGGTATCCACTACATTTTCCTTGAGTTTGATTGTTTTATGGCTTCTGTACAGCCATCAGTCCAGACTCTGCCCCGGGACCCTGAGGGCACTCCTGTTGGCTGCCTTGATTAGCTGAGTCCTCTGAGTCTTCTTCCCCAGTCTGTGTAGTGGAAGTACATGAAGAAAGAGGTGAAAGCAGATGGGAAAGGAAAAGGAGAACCCAAGATAAAAAGGAGGAATGAGGATAAAACTACTGATTAGTTTATGTATCTGTTCATAGCTAGGCTACATGTTTATAATGTCTGCTTATTAACTGGTTGTTTGTGACAAGAGCTGTCCCTCCAGCCCAGCTGTCTTTCTTTTTATTGATGACTGTGTCAAAACTGTGTTTAAAGGTTCTAGGCCAAATGAATTTTTTAAAAAATGTAGAATGTTTATTATTTAGAAAAAAAGAATGTTTCTTAAAACCAGACAACACCTTGCATATTATATATTTGTAGTGCTTGAGTGTTTATTTGAAAATAATTCATAAACATAAGTTTTTCTCTTCCTTTTAAAGTAAAATCTATTTGTTTTACTCCTGATCAAATAAGTATATGTTCTTGTTATTGTCTCTGTGGTCTGTGAAGCCTTAGTTATGGTTTAGTTACATTTTTTAGTTATGTAGAGTTTTTTAAAGGTTTATTTTACTATTTTATATGCGTGTTTTGCCTGCTCGTATGTCTGCACCATCGGTGGTGCCTAGAGACCACAGAAATTGGAAGAGGCTGTTGGTTCCCCTGAGACTGCAGGTACAGAAGGTTGTATGCTGCCCTGTGGGTGCTGAGAATCGAACCTGTGTCCTCTGGAAGAGCTCAGTGCTCTTAAGTGCTGAGCCATCTCTTCAGCCCTAGATAGTGTTTCAATAAATTGTTTTCCTTACTTTTTTTGGCAGGTGATAACATTCAAGTGAATGTTAGAATCAAGCTAGCATAGGACATATTAATATTTGAAAGATTTGACACTATATAATTTATTCTAATGGTTTTTGAGAGATGTGGAATTTTTAAAGATTATTTTATTGTATTTTATGTGTTTTGAGTGTTTTGCCTGCCATGGATGTCTGTGTATCACATGTGTGCTGGTGCCAACTGGGTTAAGAAGAGGGCACAGGATGGATCCCCTGGGACTGTGGAGTTACAGACAGCTGTTAGCTGCCATGTGGGTACTAGGAACCAAACCCCGTTTCTCTGTAAGAGCAGTAAATGCTCTAAACCATTGAGCCATAATTTTTATATTGTGTAATCAGACTGATAACCACTATAAAAAAAAAAAAACAACTAACTACCCAAGAGTACAAATCTAGTTAGGCAGAGCCATAATTGAAACCCTGGATCTTTTGACTCTTAAACCTAACAATGTAATTATAATGGAAAAATCTCTAAACTCCATTAAAAATTAATAATTAGGAAGGGGGGGACACAATTATAACAACAAATAATTCCATTCAAAGCCAATCTTGTTTGCAAGCTTCTGGGCTTCACTGGATATGAAGTATCTCTCTGTGGCCCTCACAGCATCGCTGAGCCAGCGGGCATCTCCTGTGTGGCTGCGTGCTCTGCTATTCTCATTGTCTTACATGAACTCATTCTTTAGGTGCTTCATGCAGACATCTGTACCCAGAGTTCACTTCTGCAAACTGCTGACGTCATTGTAATGAATAATGTCTTCGAATATTTTCTTACTGAGGCTCAACAGGCCAGGTAGGTTATTTACTGAAGCAATAAAACTGTTGTTATTAAAATGTATCCAGCAAGGTGTGACAAGAGATTGGTATAAGGTAGAAATGTTTTCATGCTAATTTTAAATGACAAACTCTCCTTGGTTTTTTGTTTTTGTTTGTTTGAGACAGAGTTTCTCTGTGTAGCCCTGGCTGTCCTTTCTTTAACTCACTCTGTAAACTAGGCTGGCTTCAAACTCAAGACATCTACCTGTCACTACTATCCAGTGCTCAACTTGGTTTTATTAATATTTTTATTTTTTCTTTAACACTTTTGTATATGATATCAACTTACTTTAATAAAGAAACAGAGCCAGGCGGTGGTGGCGCATGCCTTTAATCCCAGCACTTGGGAGGCAGAGACAGGCAGATTTCTGAGTTCGAGGCCAGCCTGGTCTACAGAGTGAGTTCCAGGACAGCCCGGGCTACACAGAGAAAGCCTGTCTTGAAAAACCAAAAAAAGAAAGAAAGAAAGAAAGAAAGAAAGAAAGAAAGAAAGAAAGAAA
>NW_021604577.1:13576470-13590292 GCF_004785775.1 Grammomys surdaster
AAAGAAAGAAAGAAAGAAAGAAAGAAAGAAAGAAAGAAAGAAAGAAAGAAAGAGAAAAGAAAAAAGAAACAGATTAAATGCAAAATTCTTACAGTGGGTGTATAGAAGTCAAAAGAAAATTTGCAAGAGTCACTTCACTCCACCATGTGTGTTCTGGGTATCAAACTCAAGTCATCGGGCTTTATGTAAGCCACCCTTATACACTCTGAGCCATCTCAGAGGGCCCTGTAATACGTAATTTTGAAGGATATAAAATGATAGTATGACTCCCGCGTTTGCTTAGGGTGCAGTTAGGTAGCAGTTGACAGTGGTTCTTTACGCTGTCCTTTGCTGTCATTGTGCTAATCTGTTGCCTTAGTTTCTTTTCTGTTGCTGTGATAAAAACCTCTGACAAAAGCAACTTGAGGAAGAAAGGTTGTTCAGTTCCTTGGTGCCATCTATCTGATGGGGAGTAGATCCACACTCAGGAATGGGAAGCAGTGAGAGCATGCATGCTAACCAGTTAATCCAGTCAGTTAATCCAGTCCAAGTAATGCCTTAACAGCTAACCCAGAGTCCCTCTTCTCAGGTGATTCTAGATTTTGTCAAATTGACAATTAACACTAGCCGTCACAGCCATCATAAAATAGTATGGATTAACCAAGAATTAACACTAGCCGTCACAGCCATCATAACATAGTATGGATTAACCAAGAATTAATAGAGGGGTGAGAATATTAACCTTCAAACCTAGTTAACGCTGTTTACTTTGTACAGTTCTGGGTTGAGCCCCCAGCCTGGTACATGCTAGGCAGGTGCTCTATCTCTGAGCTACATCCTCTAACAGTGTCCCTGAAGAAGGAACCGCTAACAGCTTCCTGGAGTTCTCACTCTCCAGCTGGTAGGGGAGATAGCAACTGTCTGCTCACTTTTCTATGCAGCCCAGACTGGCTTTGAACTTGAAGTCCTCTTGCCTCTGCCTCCTGATGCTGACAGACAGGACAGGCACTTATCACCACATCAGCAGCTTTTTAATTTTAAACTTAGTTGCAAATAAGAAAAACATTATATAATTGTTGATGAGTATAATATCACTGGTATATTAATAAGGCATTGAGAGAAAACTAACACTTTGGAGATACACAGATTTCGAATGCTGAAGAATGTTGTAAGCTGTTGGTGAACTGTGGGGTGGGGTAGGGTGGGTTCTATATTTAGATTGGTGTAGCAGGACACACCTTTATTTCCAGCACTAGAATGGAAGAGGCAAGCAGATCTCTGAGTTCCAGACCAGTCAGGGCTCCATTGTGAAACCCTGTCTCTAAACAAAAATAAAAACAGCTTTTTTTATATGTTCATTCATAGAGACTACATGAGTCACTGAACTATATGATGTTATTTAATTACTTCTGTATAGGGAACAGTAAAGTCCAGGATGCATGTGTGTTATTTGACGTGGTCATGGCCATGTCGAGTTCCCCACACCTTAGACTCATGGGAATGACAAAGCTTTCCCCTCCTCCCTATGCAGGGATTTATAGTGTCTGTAGAAAATGACTGCCATGGCTTTCTCCCCTGGATGTTTCCAGCCTGAGCACGGCTCCTCTACAGAGGCTGTTCTCATGAGGCTAGCTCACTGTCTCTTGAAAGTGGTTCTTGAAGAACCACTGTCTTGGGGCTGGAGAGATGGCTCAGAGGTTAAGAGCACTGTCTGCTCTTCCAGAGGTCCTGAGTTCAATTCCCAGCAACCACATGGTGGCTCACAACCATCTGTAATGGGATCTGATGCCCTCTTCTTGTGTGTCTGAAGATAGCAACAACGTCCTGACACATAAAATAAATAAATCTTTAAAAAAAAAAAAAGAAAGAAAAAAAGAACCACTGTCTCTTGTCTCTTGTCAGTGGTCTGTAGTGACCTGCCTTTTGTTCAGCTGCATGCAATCCTGCTCTGTTTCTGATCACCCCTAGGTCAGGGCTCCAGGACAGGACACAGAACCTCTGTATTAGTCTATGGCCGTGAATTCAGCTAAACAGCTAGTTCAGGGCATCCTGGGCTCTGTGAGACCTGGCTCAGATAAAGGAAAAGATGTGCTAATATACTTTTTCAGTTTTTTATTCAATGGACTTGTAAAGTACATCATTTTTAGGAACCACATTTAAAAAGATAGCTCTAGTTGAAACAGTGCTAGGTGATTATCATTTGCACCCTGAAAAAAAAATATGTTATATTGTCTTGTAAATAAATTCTAAACTTACGAAACTTACTGGCCGTAGCCTTAACCAAAAGTAAATACAAATGATCCTGCTACCCATCCATCTCACCAGTCTCACTGCGTCCTGTGTTCCCACTGGTGGGGTAAGCTACTGAGATCATAGGTAGTGTAGTCTGGTGCATATCAACCCTGGGAGTTAAACAGAACTGGTTAAACACACACTGCACTCTGACATGCATTGGCGGGTCATTTCATTGTCCTATAGAACTGTCTAGTCCCACCAAACTTTGCAGATGCCGTTTAATATTGGAATTCTATCCTCAAAATACTCCAGCCAGCCAAATGAGGTGTGATCTAACTCTTGATGTGAGTTTAACCGTACACATCTACACACTGTTAATTTTGGATTCTGGCTTCTGTGCCCCTTGTTTTCCCAGCACTCTTCATGTCCCTCAGCCCCTAGCAATCTCAGCCTAGTTCCAGTCTGAAGGATGGATTCTCCTGTGCTTTTTGGAGAACGTACAAAGCTTTGATGCTGACCCTGCTTCACTTGTGACTCTGAAACCTTCGTTTCTCTTGTTCAGAACCTCTACAGTGACCCACATCCCCATCTTGTTCATATCAGTGCTTTGACCTCATAACTTTACCAACACCCCTCAGGAACTGGAAAATTTGCTAATTTCTACTGTGTTTCTGTAGTTCTATTTCCTGTGGGTAAACATTTTGCCCATCTAGATTTCTAGATACTGATTGGATTTTCCTTTGTCATCCTTATTCAAAAAAAAAAATCTAGTGTCTGATAAAAGCTAACATGTCATGTTTTTGTTTTGCTTTTTATAGTGAAATTTTAAGTTCTCAGCAAAACGTTAAAAAAGATAAAGATTTCCTGTACACTCTACCCCACATCCCTGCAGAGTCTGTGCCATTTTCAGTCCTCCCACCAGAACAGCATGCTTCTTATGATGGGTCTTGGGTACTGCGTAGTCACCAGAAGTTTCCAGTTTACAGTAGCGTTCACTCTTGGTGCCTCGCAGCCCATGTATGTGTGTGGTATGTGTGTTGTATGTGTATGGATGTATAGTGACACTCACCCAGCATTAAAACATAGGCAGTAGTGTCACTGCCCTAAATCCCCCGCTCAGCTCTTTGTCCTCTCACCTCACCCGTGACAGCTGCTGATCTTTTAACCAACCTATAGTTTTACTTTTCCAGAATGTGATAGTTAAAATCATACAACCCAGGGCTCTTCCAGGTCAGGTTCCCTCTCTAGCACCAGGCATGAGGTTCCTCTGCGTCTCAATGGCTTGAGCACACGTTTCCTCTTAGAGCTAAACAATGTGCAGTTGTCTAGATATGTCACAGTTTATCCATTCCCCTACAAAGAATGTCATGATTGCTTCCCAGTTTGGTAAATTATGAATAAAACTACAATAAATAATCATGTACAGATCTTTTTTGTAGATCCATGTTTTTAATTTCATTTTGTATATAACAAAGTGTACAGTTGGCAGGTTGTATATTAAAGGCTACTTCCAGGGTTTTGTTGGTTTTGTTGTTGCTTTGTTTAGATAAGGTCTAATTCTATAGCCAGGGCTGGTGCTCTGAAGCTCACTTTGTACCCCAGGCTGGTTTGTAACCCAAGAGGAGCCTCCTGCCTCAGTTTCCTCAGTACTGGGATCCCACCCACCAACCTTGGATGGGGTTATGACTTAGAGGCAGAGCAGATTGCTAACAGGCTTGTGGCTCTCCTCCCCATCATGAGAGAGAAGAGGAGACATTGAACAAGAGAGCTATCTCTACTCTGACTAATATGCAGTATTACTGTTTTATTACCTCAGTCTTTACTGTGTTCTAGTGCCTGGAGCTACGTCATCCATAATGTAAGAAAACGGGGGTCACTGTTAGTGACAGTACCAAGTCTCCAAGATGCTCTCATGGGTCTAGAGGTATGGAGCTACTTTTCCTACTGTTGGTTGGTTGGTTGGTTGGTTTTGGTAGTGGAGGGGACTAAACCTAGGGCTCCTGAGCTGGCTGGGATAGCACAGGCCTTTAATTCCAGCACCCAGGAGGGAGAGACAGGTAGATCTCTGAGTTTGAAGCTGGTGTAGCCTATAGAGAGAGTACCAGGATAGCCAGGGTTACACAGAGAAAAATACAATCAAAAAACAAGCCCCCCCACCCCCAGGGCTCATGCCTGTCAGGCAAGCACTGTACTGATCTATAGCCTCAACCTTTCAACAGTTTTTTTTTTTTTACCTAAACCTTTTTTCTGATAACTATTAAAACATTCTAGAAATAGCAAGACTGTGTTGCTAAAGTACTGCTTTGTGGTTTATCTTCTGCCCTCAAAAGCACTGAAATACAAGTCATGTCTGGCTATAGACTTCCTTGTTTTTCTACACAAGTTTTAATATCTATAAGGTCATAGTTGTAGGTTAATAAACACTATTGCGTCGTGGTTAAGAGCCTTAGCATCCACATCATAGTTAAGAAGGAATGGTAACAAGCCTATACCCCAGCTACATGGAAGGCTGAGGCAGGAGGATCTTGAACCCACTGGTTTGAGAACAGCCTGGTCATCAGAACCCCCTTCTCAAAAACTAAGCTGGAAAAGTGAATCTCCACATGATAACATTGTCGGTTAGCCCAGAAGGAGGGTGATAGATGAGCTGGAGATCAGGCAACTACATAAGGAGACTTGTCGTGCAAAGTTAAGGGCTGCAGTGGGGCCAGAGGTGTCCAGGAGTGCTTAATCTGTGGCCTAGGCTGCTGTACTTCAGTGTGATGATGGATGCTAATTGTTGGTTACATAGACTGTAGAACCACCTGGGATCTGAGCTCTGGTCCTCACGATGTGCAGCAAGCGTTCTTGAACATTCAACTATCTCTCCTGCCCTTATTTTGCTTGTTATAGCAAAGGAAGTAATCCAGAAATGTGTAAAGGAAGATATTAATCTCAATTTCCCTGCTTCATCAGTAGCGTGATCCTACCATAATTTTCCATTCTCACAGAAACATCCCTTTTAAAATATATTCTTGGTCAGGCATAGTGGTGCATGCATTTAGGCATAGTGGTGCATGCATTTAGTCCCAGCACTTGGGAGGCAGAGGCAGGAGAATGCCTGAGTTTAAGATTTATGTGTATAACCATTTTGCTGCTCAGGTTGGTCAGAAGAGAGCTTTAGATTCCCTGGAACTACTTAGGAATGGCTGTGAACCGCCATGTAAGTGCTAAGAGCCAAACCTGGGTCCTCTGCAAGAGCAGCATGTGTTCTTAACTGCGGAGACATCTCTCTGGCCTCCAAAATAATAGCTTTAATACTGTGCACATAAATCTGTCTAGACAGCCATTGACACCTGTAATTTCATCAAGCCAGAGGCAGCCACAAGAAGATTCATGAATGACTTCAAGGCCATTTTGGCCATAAGAAAGATCTGATCTTGAAAAAAATGAGGTCAGAAAGATAGCATGTAGCTGGGGCTGGAGAGATGGCTCCGTGGTTAAGAGCACACTGCCTGTTCTGCCAAAGGTCCTGAGTTCAATTCCCAGCAACCACATGGTGGCTTACAACCAGCTGTAATGAGATCTGGTGCCCTAAGACAGCTGCAGTGTACTCATATAAATTAAAAATAAATCTTAAAAAAAAAATCACGTGTACCAGCCACATGAGTAGACCTGCTCACAAATAATAAATACAATGAACTGTTAAAAGCTTGCAGAAGGGCTGGAGAGATGGCTCAGTGGTTAAGACCACTGACTGCACTTCCAGAGGTCCTGAGTTCAAATCCCAGCAACCACATGGTGGCTCACAACCATCTGTAATGAGATCTGATGCCCTCTTCTGGTGTCTGAAGACAGCTACAGTGTATTCATATATAATAAATAAATCTTTAAAAAAAAAAAAAGCTTGCAGAAGTTAGACATGTTGGTGCAGGTTGCTAACTGGTGTGTGGGAAGCTGAGGCAAGCTGAGATGGGCAGAATGAGAGCTGGCTGGAGGCCACCTGCCTCAAACTAAAGTCTGTGGGAGAGAATATAGACAGAAACTTGGTGACTTTGTTGCTTTCTCATTTAAGAAACAACTTCAGGCCAGCACTGTGATTCAGCAGGTAAAAAGTTCTGTTGTTCAGGCCTGGCAGCCTGGCAACCTGGGCTCAACCTCTACATTCTCCAGAGCACTAGTTGCCCTTGCAGATGACATGGGTTCAGTTCCCATTTATAACTTCAGTTCTGGGATAGTTTGTCTTCTGAACTCCATAGGCACCAGACACCCATTGGTGGTTCACAGTCTTCATGCAAGCAAAACACTCATAGACATAAGTAAATCTATAAGCATTTTATATTTAAGAAATTTGTGAAATTTTTTTCAAGTTCCAAAATCAGAGTAAAATAGAAGTTATTGATATGGTACTATGTAAACTTAGTCCTGTTTAACATAGTAAAAATCCTGTTGTGTAGGGGGCTGGAAAGATGGTTTAGCAGTTTTGAAGCACAGGACCTGTGTTTGGTTCCCAGGACCTATATGGCAGTCACAACTATCTGTAACTTAAGTTCCAGGGAATCTGACTCCCTCTTGTGGCTTTCTTGGAGACCAGGCACGGACATAGTACACATACATGCATGAAGACAATATTTATAAATCTAAAATAAAAAGTCAGTCTTTAGAAAAATCTGTCATGTGACTTACTTAGGTTAATATTGAGAAATTCTGAATAACATGATTGTTCTGAAGTTTTCATGTTGTTTATACTTTTTTCCCACAGATTAATATGCAGCTGTCCTCCTGGGTGGAAGAGATACCTCTGAACCTCCATGTGTACTCACAAGGGGACATTGACCAAGAAGCTCTTCAACAAATTCATTTATATAAGGTTCTCTAGCACCAAAGCAACCTAGAGTGGCACCTTAATCCGTATGCTTTCTATATTCCCTTTCAAGCGTTATACTCATGGCTATGTGCCAGTAACTAGTTCTGTGTGACTGTGCACACGCAGTAGTTGTATGTGGATATAAGTAAACTGTAAGATAAGATAACTAAAATATAGATCTGAGATGTTTTGTTGGCTCTTTTATTTTGTTACAAACGTAAGCTTATCTGTGTTTAATTTACATGCCACATGCAAATATGACCTCAAGGAAGCCTGACACCGCCTTCTTTGATGCAAGGAAGGAGGAAACGGAAGGTCTCGCTGTATCTGATTTAGTACATCTCTGAAGAGCCTAACTCAGATAGGAACTAGACAGGCCCAGATAATAAGTAGACACTTTGGGTAGAGCAGCGTTAAGTTAAGCCACCCTAGGTTCTCTGTCTTTCCTGTACTTCCCTTAGTTCCCCATAGTCCCTTTTTTCCAAGACAGGATTTCTCTGTAGCTCTGGATGGCCTGGAAGTTGTTTTGTAGACCAGGCTGGCTCTAAAATCCACCTGCCTCTGTAACTGAAGTCATGCACCACCACACCTGACTTTTTTTTTTTTAGAGAAAAGGTCTCCTTGTGTAGACCTCACTCTCAAACTCAATCTTCCTTGTGTGCCTGAGGATAATGCCTGAGCTTTTCAAAAACAACCAAAGCAATAAAAAAGTATTTCTAATTTTTGGCTTCAAAGGAGGAAAAGACGAGTCCTGACAATGGATAAAAGATCAGCCTGAAACAATGACTCGGCAGTTAGAGTCCATCTTTGTTTATTATCTTTGCCAAACAAATTTTTTTTATGGTGAAAAAAAAAGTGTATATTTAGAATTAGCCGCCGGGCAGTGGTGGCGAACACCTTTAATCCCAGCACTTGGGAGGCAGAGGCAGGCAGATTTCTGAGTTCGAGAGTTCAAGGCTAGCCTGGTCTACAGAGTGAGTTCCAGGACAGCCAGGGCTACACAGAGAAACCCTGTCTCGAAAAAAAAAAGACTAGAACTAGCCGTCTGGACTCAGTTTAGAGGATCCCTGTCTTGCTGGCAACATCTAGAGCATCTAGTCAGGAGCCAAGAGGACATTCGCTGCCTTCTCTCCATCAGGCCTTATCAGGGTATTGACTTTGGCCACATCAATGTCATAGAGTTTCTTGAAGGCCTGTTTGATCTGGTGCTTGTTGACCTTGACACCAACAATGAACACAAACGAGTTGTTGTCCTCTGTTTTCTTCCTGGCTGACTCAGTAGTCAGCGGGAATTTGATGATAGCATAATGGTTCTTGTTTCTCCTGGTGCACTCTTTCAAGGATATTTTGGCTGCCTCCGGAGCCACAGGGTCTTGGGCCACCGGAAGGTAAGTGACGTTCGGATGATCTTTTTGTGGCTGTGGATGCCTTTCAGCACAGCCTTCTTAGTTTTCAAGGCCTTTGTTTTGGTTTCGGCTTCAGGAGGGGCAGGAGCTTCCCTCTTCACTTTTGGCGCCATCTTCCAAACAGATATTTTTTCTCTATTTATTTATTTATTTATTTATTTATTTTGGTTTTTCGAGACAGGGTTTCTCTGTGTAGTCCTGGCTGTCCTGGAACTCACTCTGTAGACCAGGCTGGCCTCGAACTCAGAAATCCGCCTGTCTCTGCCTCCCAAGTGCTGGGATTAAACGTGTGCGCCACCACCGCCCGGCCAAACAGATATTTTTTAGGTCAGACTGCAAGGTACAAATAAGAGCTGTGCTTTCTGTCTAAAAGTGAAGTACAGACTTGAGAGTTAGAAGATGCCCTAATAGAAATACAACTTCATATTCTCATACATAGGAAGAGAAACCGTACTTGAAGCTTTCTAAAGATCCATCTGCCTTGGGCACTCTGGGCCCACGGTTTATGGGGCATGATGAGGCATAACACTGGGGATCTGGAGCCATCCTCCACTCCTGGTAAAGGCTCAGTCATTTTCCTGCTTTGGAAAAGCTTGGCTGCTCCTCAGAACATTGATGAAAAAAGGTTCCGAGAGACCTAGCACCCCTCCTCCTGGAGTTAGACCCAAGAGCGGGGGAGATGAGTCTAATGGCCAGTGTACGTGTTCATATCACGTCTGTCAACACTGAGACTCAGGGTACGGTGACACCAGCCTGGAATCCCAGCTCTCAGGAGCCTGAGACAGGATTGCCAGTTCGAGACCAGACTGAGCAACATGATAAGCTCCTTTCAAAAAAGGGAGTGGGAGTACACACAGGATTTTTAGAGGGTACTAAGAATTATAAACTTCATTAGGGAGTCAGGGTAATTGTAGTGTCATCACTATTGTATGTAGGCACAAAGCCCTAACTGAAAACTAACCCCATAGTCTTCTATTTGTGTTCTCAGGCATCTGTCAAGGGGACTCGGATGCCAGCCATATTCATAGTTGTTACCCATTTATAGCTCTAGGGACATATTTTACTTTATGAGTGATTGTACATGTGAAACATGGTGATACTTAGTGACTAAGGTCTCAAAACACAAACCAGGGAGCCCCCAAGTCAATAAGGCCTGGGGATATAAACAGGTTAGTACTGGGGCCAGTATACATGTATATTTGAAACTGAAGGATCGGGGCTGGAGTGTGGTGCTACACACCTATAATGCTTCGCTTGGGAGGCAGAATGATGAACCCAAGGTCATCCAAGGTCTTTCTCCGTTACCATCTGGCCAGTGTTCCCTCTAACGAAACCATAGCAATATCATCCTCTAGCATGAGTTGCCAAATAACAGAAAAGCAACTGAAGAGCTGTTTGTCAAGGAAATCCTTAAAAGTAAAATAGGGGCTTTATCTTCCCCCTTGGACTATTGAAAATGATGACATTTCCAAACAGAAAAAAACAGTCTCCTTTTGAGCAAACGCCAGTGTGGAAACTTTTAAACAGAGTTATGGCAGTCTCAGCGACCTCTGGGTAGCTACTGTAGACCTTAGAGTCAGCCTGGGAGTTTCTGGCAGCAGCCCTGTCAGGTGAAGTGAGCCAGGAGTGCAGCCTTCCTGAGTGAGGCCTACAGTAAGCGGGTCGTATGCTGTGGTCCTCCAGTAGCTGCAGCAGAGTTTGAGGTCAGATGGGATGGTTACGAAGCAAGGAGGATGTGGTTTCCTGGTGCAGCACAGTTTTCCAAAATAGTTCTATGCTATAAATGAAAAAATACTGGAATAGCAAATTCCAGGATTTCTGAAACATTGTTACACGTTGTATAACAGGGTTACACAGTGAGACCTTGTCTCAAGAAAAACATGCCAAACAGTGGTAGGGCACATCTTTAATCCCAGCATTTGGAAGGCAGAGGCAGGAGGACCTCTGTAAGTTCAACGCCAGCCTGGGCTACAGAGTAAGTTATAGGACAACTAGGACTATCTTGAAAACCAATAAAACAAAATAAAAACATAAGGCAGGCGGGTTTCTGAGTTCAAGGCTAGCCTGGTCTACAGAGTGAGTTCCAGGACAGCCAGGACTATACAGAGAAACCCTGTCTCGAAAAAAAACAAAAACAAAAAAACATAAAAATAAAAAAAATACAAAATCCTAACTATTAGAATGTATTGGCTCTTACAGCCTTTACTAGGGAGACTCTTAACAACTAGTTCACCTTGATGTATGGTACTGTGTATGGAGCATGACCTTGTGCACTAGATAGATCCTCCTGCCTCCGAAGTGCTGCGACTGCAGTCATGTGCCAGTACACCCAGCTATAACTGTTATAACTTCTCTTCTTCTTTTGTTTTTGGTTTTGCTTTGTTTTGTTGGTGGTGGTTTTTTTTTTTTTTTGGCTTGGTAGTTTGTTTTGTTTTGTTTTGTTTTGTTTTGTTTTGTTTTGTTTTGTTTTGAGACAAGGGTTCTCTGGGTACTCTGTCCTGTAGTCCTGGAACACTATTTAGACTAGACTGGCCTCAAATTCACAGAGACCCTCCTGCCTCTGCCTCCCAGCGCTGGGATAAATGCCCAGCTCTATTATAACTTTAAGATGTCCTTGTGTTCATTGATTTTACTAAAAATATTTTTCGTACACTATGTTCTGATTATGGTTTCCCTCCCCCATCTCCTCCCAGATCTTCCCCAACTCCCCTTCTGTCAAAATCTACACCCTTTCTTTTTATCTCTCATTTAGGAAATACAAGCTTCTAAAAAGAATAGTAAGATAAAACAAAAACAAACCGAAATAGGGCAAAACAACAAAGAAAGAAAGAGGCTCAAAGAAAGAAACACATACAGATACGGAAACACCCAGGTCTTCACTCACAGAAGTCTTATAAAAATACAAAACTAGAAACCCTAATATATACACAAAAGACCTGTGGGGGGAAGGGAAGCCCTGACAGAGCGCTATAAGACAAAGAACCTCCAAAACCGTCACTGAGATCATTTCGTGTTGACCATCTACTGCTGGGCATGGGGCTTGCCCTTAAGAATGGTTTGTATACACACTGAGACCCTGGCTGTGTTCAGAAGACCTTGTTCCTTGGTGTCCTCCAGCCTCCGACTCTTCCACTCTTTCTGCCCCCTCCTCTGCAGCATTCCCTAATCCCTGAGGACACAGATTGATAGAACTGAGTGTTCCAAGGCCCCTCATTGTCTACACGCTGTTCAGCTGTGGGTCTCTGCATTTGTTCCTGTCTCCTGGAGGAAGCTCCTCTGGTGACGGCCGAGCAAGGCACAGATACAAATACAGCAGAATGTCATTAAGAGTCATTTTATTTGCTATGTTCTCATCCTGTTGGTCACAACCCATTTGGGGGCCTAATGACCCTTTCACAGTTATTTAAGTCCATCACATCAGTATTAGAAAACATAGATGTTTATATTACAATTCATAACAGTAACAAAATTATAGTTATGAAGTAGCAACAAAAGTAATTTCATGGTTGGGGGTCACCACCACATGAGGTCACTTAACTGTATTAAGAGGTCACAGCATTAGGAAGGCTGAGAATCACTGCTCTAACAGAACAGTAGTACGTGGTTCTACCCTAGATTCCTGGCCTATCTAGACTCTGTCATTTCTGGAATTATGGGTGTGTACCACTCTATAACTTTAGTTCTCCTTTTGAATTTAGGACCTGGACTATGATACAGTAAGAGGCTAGTTCCTGGAGCCGGGGAGCTTGCTCAGGGGTTAAGAGCACTGGCTGTTCTTCCAGAGGACCCCAGATCAGTTCTCATCACCCATATACCAGCTCACAGCTCTCCGGAGCTGCAGTTCCAAGAACCCAGTGCCCCCTTCTGGCCTCCACCAGCACCAGGCACGAATGTAGTACATAGACACATATGCAGGCGAAACACCCATACTCATAAAACGCACGTAAATGTTTTTAAAAACAAAAATAAATAGCTTTCAAGGCTTCTATTTCTGTGGTTACAAATATTATCCGACTAAATGAGAATAAATGCTGTCTTGTATGCCTCTAATAAAATACAAACTAAGTGCTCAATAAGTTCTTGTTGATGGCTGAGGTATCCTAAAATTTGCTGTGGATAGGGGGATGCTTTCCTTATCTGGTCTTTGTGATGGATTCATACTTTAGAGTCCAAGAAGCCTCAAACTGGGACTCCTCCTCCCTAAGGCTGCAATTACAAGTGTATATCACCATGCCTGGCCCAGAGGTGCTTTTGGATTATAAATCTCAGCACCACTTTGCTAGTTTGGTGAGGGAGGGAAAGCCTGTTTTTTTTTTTCAGTCAAAAAACAGCCACGAACCACAAATAGTGAACAGCGATTTTAAATCACAAAGCCATCTTTGTTTTCGTGGAAAGTGTTCTTACTTCCCTCGGCAGTCTTTCCATTCCTGACCACAAAGTCATAAGGCCATCATTATCAATAGCGCCATCTCTGCACACGAGAGATATTCCTTCGCACCACCGCCTGCTGAGCTGGCATTCTTTCTTAGTGATTTCCTTCATTGTTCCTACAACAGGCTGCTTCAGCGTGCCTCCCAATGGCCCCATTTGCAGTTTTTCCATCTTGTTTAATTTCCTCCTTCACAACAGCCTTGACTACATAGGTAATTCGAGGATAACCTGGGCTATGTGTGATTTTAAGACATGAGGCCATCCCTACAACATTCTAGAAGACAATAATCCTTGCCAATCCATACCTTGTAAGCTGCCTCTCAGATGACTGCATCACCAGCCAACCCCTCGCATACAGCCTGTGAGGAACTCACATCTAAAAGCTGTGGCGGAGACAATGGAAGACAACAATGGTTTATTGCCTTCTTACTCTTTTGAGCTGTTCTTTGAGGGTGAGTTTCACCCGTGCCACCATGATTAGTTTTACTTAATTTTTTCAAAGATTTATTTTTGTATGTACATCTGTATGCTACATGAGTGTGGGTGCCTGTGGAGACCAGGGACAGTGTTGGCTCCCCTGGAGCTAGAGTTACAGGTAGTTTTGAACTACACGATATAGGTGCTGGGACTTAACCCCAGTCCTCTGGGAAAGGGCAGCCAGTACTCTTACAGTCACTGAGCCAGCCACCAGCCCCAAGTTTTATTTAATTTTTGAAATAATTTTTTACACAAAAATCAGTTAATACATCCAGTCATGATAGTGCATCCAATAGTTAATCCTAGCACTCAGGAGGTGGAGACAGGAGGGACTAGAAGTTCAGGACCAGCCTCAGCTACATAATGAGTTCAAGGCCATCCTAGGCTACACCAAAACCCATTTCCAAATAAATAAAGAAGGTGGGTGAGCGGGGTCAGCAGGTGAAAG
>NW_021604577.1:13590392-13596540 GCF_004785775.1 Grammomys surdaster
TCTCTCTCTCTCTCTCTCTCTCTCACACACACACACACACACACATCGTCATCATTTTTAATATAAAAGAAGTAAAACTAAAAAAAATAGGTTGCTAACACAATCGTTAGATATATGTTGACATATGTCTAACTAACATTTTCTCAGTTAAGAAAACTGTTTTTCGGGGCTGGTGAGATGGCTCAGTGGTTAAGAGCACTGACTGCTCTTCTAGAGGTCATGAGTTCAAATCCCAGCAACCACATGGTGGCTAACAACCATCTGTAATGATATCTGATGCCCTCTTGTGGGTGTCTGAAGACAGCTACAGTGTACTTACATATAATAAATAAATAAAAAAAAAAAAATTTAAAAAAAAAAAAAGAAAACTGTTTTTCTGGTCTATGTAAACCATGGGTTTCATCCTCAGCACCCATGGTACACACATACCCAGCCAAAGAGAACAGATGCCTGTGTGTGCAAAGACTCACTCCTTATCCAGCCAGGGTCTCCCAGCTGAAGACGCTTCCACGCTGGCAAACGACTGCATCATCATTTTGTTTCTACGTTTGTAATTAAGAAATGTGGTCATGTTGCTTTCATTTAGAAACAAGAAGTTTAGTCGTTTCTGTTTGTTTGTTTTTAGAAGTTGTAAGTCCCTAATTATTTCTCCACTACTCTGGAAAAGAATGTACTCCTAGTTTGGTAGTAACTCTGACCAATTCTGGAAACCAAGGACTCTGTACAAATGGTCACTGCCGGAAGATTGGATCATACATGCTTATTTGACACACAGCCGCCATCATTGTGTGGAAAACAATGACCTCGATAATTCTCATAATTAGTTGACTTAAAAACATTCTTGGTGGGGGGCTGTTTTTTTGTTTGTTTTTATTTGTAAGTTTTTTAAGTAATAAAGTTTATAAAAAAAATTTTAAATGTAAATAAACAAACAAAACAATCAGGCCTGTAATTTCAGCACGTGGAAGCAGTAGAATCACTGGAGTTTGACACCAATCCGGGCTACTTGGTGAGTTCTGGGATAACCAGAACAGAGTGAGAATTCTGTATGGGAAAAATAGAATTAATCAACTAATCAGTAACTGGCGTAAGCTTTCTTCCGTGTTCTGGATTTTAAAGTTTGATAAAATGTTCAAGTTTTAGGGGCTGGAGAGATGGATGGGTCAGTGGTTGAGGGCTCATAGTCCATGCGGACCACTGAAGTTTGGTTCTTAGCACCCATGCCAAGGGCTCACAACAGCCTATAACTCCAGCTCCAGGAGGCCCAAAATTCTGACCCTTTGGGCATTTAACACCTGCATACATACCAGTCCCTGCCCCCAACAAGCACACATACATGAATAATTGAAAAAAATTTTAAGTTCAAGCTTTGAAAAGCTACGGAAAATAATAATAATAAGAAGAATAATAAGAATAAGCTTTTGTTTCATTTTTAAATTATTTATTTATTTATGTAATGTATTCTGGGTCTTTTGTCAGCATGGACAGCTGTGAACCACATGTATGGTTGCTGCCTGTGGATTGCGTATGAAGACGTCAGGTACCCTGGATCAGATGGTGTGACCCACCATGTGGGTGCTCTGGAAGAACAGCAAGTGCTCATAACGTCTGACCCATTTCTTCAACTTCTGAAGGCTCTTTCTTCCCTTCCATCAAACCTACAGATACATTTCAACTAATTCTGCTAAAATTGTGTAAGTTACCTTTTTACTAATATTAGAGAACTGGAATTCTCCAGAGCTAATCACTCCTTCAGTTTGAGGCAATAAAGGATAAAGAAATGAAGTGAAAGAGGCACCCGCAAACTGAGCTGATGACTCAGCAGCTAACAGCACTGGCCGCCAAGCCTGATAACTTGAACTTCACTGATCCTCAGGACCCACAGGGCAGACAGAGGACCCGACTCCTGAAAGTTGTCCTCTGACCACCACAAGCACATTCTGACACTCATTTGTGGAGATATACAAAAGTGCAAATTAAGGGATGAGGAGATGGCTCAGCAGTTAAGAGCACTGATTGCTATTCCAGAGGTTGGATTTCCAGAACTCACATAGCAGCTTACAACTGTCTGTAACTCCAGTTCCCATGGGTACAACACTCACTTCTGGCCTCCAAGGGTACCAGGCACGCATGTAATATGTACACATACACACAGGAAAACACCATCCATAAACACAACAAATAATAAAATAAATACAATAACTGATTTTCACTGGGGGTGGGGCTGTCTCTCTCTGTAGTCATGACCTACAATTCACTAAATATACCAAGCTAGCCTCAAATTCACAGAGATCCTCCAGTCCCTGCCTCCCAAGTACTGAGATTAAAACCAGTACAACGGCTGGTTTTGCTCAAAACAGCCAGTGGTTTTAAACCAACACACACACACACACATTTTAAGCCTATACAATGAACAAGCAAGTCCACTCCTTCATCTTTAGTCATGTTCTGTCAGCTTACACATCTGCCCACAGGCATTGATGTCCTTCCTCAAACAGTCAGACGCCACTCTGTGACTCTGCATCACAAATCCCTTCCTTACTACTCACCTCTAACTCCAGCAATGTCACTGTCTAATTATGTCATCCAGGAAGCCAGCAATGCGCTTCAAAGCTAGGACATAGATTATTAACTTGAAATTCTGAATGATTTATTTTAGAATGAGAGGGGGGAAGTTTCTAAAACTTTTGCTTGTTGTGTTTTATAAAATCAGAGTTTTTTGGTTTTTCTTTAAAACAAACTTTTAAAAAGTGTGTATGGTGCATGCATGTATGTGTGTGCAGATTTTCAAGTATTTGGGCACGTGGGAGAGCAAATGTGTGTATAGACAGGTATGCAACCACAAGTGAAGAGCAGAGGCTGACTTGAGATAGCTTCTGACCCAGCTAGTCCAGCTAGCCAGCTTGACCTAGCAATCTCAGCGCTAGGATCTCTGTCAGGCTGCACTGATCCTGTCATGAGCAGCAGAGAACCAGACACTGCTATTCACACTTGTTTGGCAAGTGGGCTAACTACTAAACCATCTCTCCAACCCGTCGATGTTTTATTTTTTGAAATCTCTTAGAAGTTCATTCTCTGTTTTTGATTCATTCGGTGTGTATCTACATACTTTTATTTTTACTATTTGAGTCAGACTACTGAGGACAGCAATGCAGTTGTGAACAAAACAGGCAAGGTAAAAACCTGTGTCCGTAATAAAAACAAAACCAGAATCTAAGCAAACCACACAGCTCTGCAGCCCGCTTGCTACTTGACAGAAGGGCGGAGGCAGAGAAGCCAGACAGGTAGATTATTAATTCACCAACTATAATTTTGTTTGGCAAATATTTTCAGTGCCACATGACCTATTAAATGTAACTATATATCTTCAAGCGCAGGTGTGCACTAAAGTGAAAGAGTTGACTCGGAGTCCCTTTTCTGAGTACACATTAACAGGCCAACCACACAACTAATGATATCCATGTAGTATATAATTAACATAGAACTCAGTAAGTAATGGCTTTTTTCTCAATGATAGATTACACTGCACTAAAAATACACACTCTTGTGCGTTCAAAGAGGTCAGAGGTGTGATACAGTCATTATATATCATGTAGACTTTTGCTCGGTGGTGCCAGGAATCCTCCAGGCCTTATGTGTATTGGGTAAGCATTCCACCCCTCCCTCAGTTAGATCCCCAGACCTTCCTTCCTTTCTTCCTTACCTTCTGTCCTTCCTCCTTTCTTTTCTTCTTAAAAAAATCTGTGTCTATAATAAACAACAATAAAAATCTGTGTCTATAATAAAATAAAAGCAGAAACAAACAAACAAACAAGAACCACACAGGCTCTTCATAGCTCTGAAGCACACAGTCTACTTGAAAAGTGGAAGTAGAAAAGCTTCTTCCTCTCTCTCTCTCTCTCTCTCTCTCTCTCTCTTTCTTTCTTTCTTTCTTTCTTTCTTTCCAGATTTTCTTTTTTCCCCAACATAACATTTTTGTTAAATATTTGGGTTTTCATACAATGCTTCTGATCACGCCCACTTCCCATTTCTATCAGGTCCACCCTCCCACTCTCGCGTCCCCCACCACCCCAAAAGGCACACGCTGTCAATCCCAGCACTCGGGACCAGAGGCCAGTGGATCTCTATGAGTTCAAGGTCAGCCTGGTCTACATAATGAGTTCCAGGTGTTTTCAACCTTAGCCTACAAGTTTTGATAGCTCAAGCACTTTAGGGTGTTATCTGCTCTCTGGTAAAAGCAGCTCCCAAAAATCAAGACTAAGAATAATTATGGATTCTTCTGAGGTACTAATAAAGCTGGGATACTTTAAAGACAGAAAATGAAAATTTAAAATGCCCTTTTATAGAGAGAATTATTAAAAGGTAGAAAAAAAAAAGCAAAAAACAGAAAAGCTGTCCTGGCTGCTTAGGAGAAACCAAGAGTAAAAAGAACCCCACATATCAACAGTACAGGGCTGGCTGCGTTAACCATCAACAACCCTCAAAAAAACTAGGACACAATCCAATGTGGCAGACAGAAACCATGTGACCTAAGACATCTGTGACTTTGGGTGGCCAATGGGCTAGCAATGACAGGAGCTGCAACAGTCAGGGGCTATGCCATACCTTCCAGCAAGTCACGTGTTCATTGAACTTTCACTTAAAAGAAATCTGGAAACTTCTTTCGCATATTACAAGTGTCTTCCCCAAATACAGTTAACGCAATGCCATGTTTGGCTCCTTTGGTTATGAGGAATCTCATTAGCAGTTGTCATCAGCTCTAGGACTAGAGGAGGAGAGGCCGACTCGGGCGTTCCAATTCTGTGGCTCGCCATTATAACCAGGAAACTTCTGAGCCAACCTCCAGGTTCCAAGAAGCTTAGATCCACCTGAGTGTTTGTACCCTGTCCTATATGGTCTTAAATTATTTTCTCCAATCTAAATACAATTTGGATTAAAATATTTGAGCAATTGTTTCCAAAGTTGTTATGTGTATCTAAGTGACTAATAAACTCCTTCTGTGACTAATAGTAAAAGTTGAGGGGGGCTGGAGAGATGGCTCAGTGGTTAAGAGCACTGACTGCACTTCCAGAGGTCCTGAGTTCAAATCCCAGCAACCACATGGTGGCTCACAACCATCTGTAATGAGATCTGATGCCCTCTTCTGGTGTGTCTGAAGACAGCTACAGTATATCCATATATAATAAACAATCTTTAAAAAAAAAAAAAAAGAGTCTTTAAAAGAGTCTAAAACCTGAAGCGTTTGTGCTTCAGGCAAAGTGAATAATAAAAAAAAAAAAAAAAAAATAGTAAAAGTTGAGGGTTTTTTTTTAGCATTAAGTGTTTGTAGTATAATTATTTAACCACCCACAAGCCATCCCTTATTTGTTTGCTCTCCCTAAAGCCCTTATTAACTATGTTCTGATTCACTGATTGTGCAGCTACTGTACCCAAAACGAGCAAATATACTGTTGTATGGTGTATCCAGTGCTTCCCTGACAAGATGATGCATTGTACAGGGACGGTGCTGTGAGCCACAGAGCTGTTTGTAGTTCTGGTCCTATCAACTGGTTGTATGACTTTGTCACTTAACCTACAGTTCTCCCATTTGAAAGTGAGGGGTTAAACAATTTGAGGTACATCCTGTGTAATTTTTACTATGGGGAATGCCAGTCTTTATTATGGATGGTGTAAAGTCATACTTCTTAAGGTACAAAGCAAACACAAGGAGCTAGGGAGATGGCTCAGCACTTAAGGGCACTGACTGCTGTTCCGGAGGGCCAAGGTCAGAACCCCAGCCCCTAGATGCTGGCTCACAACAGTCTGTGTACTGCTCCAAGGATCTAACAGCCTTCTCCTAGCCTCCACCAGCACCAGACACGCATGTGGTACATAGACATACATATGGGCAAAACAGTCAGACACATAAATCAATAATGAAATGGTTTAAAAATACAAAAACCAAACACAGGGCTGTGGAGATGGCTCAGTGGTTCAGAACACAGTACTCATGTAGAGGAGCTGAGTTTAGTTCCTACCACCCTCAGCAGGAGGCTCAAAGCCACCTTAACTCCTGCTCCAAGGTGAGCCACAGCCTCTGTATACACACACTGTACAGAGAGAGAGAGAGAGAGAGAGAGAGAGAGAGAGAGAGAGAGAGAGAGAGAGA
>NW_021604577.1:13596550-13599470 GCF_004785775.1 Grammomys surdaster
AGAGAGAGAGAGAGAGAGAGAGAGAGAGAGAGAGAGAGAGAGAGAGACACAGACAGACAGACAGACAGACATACAACAGATACACAGGCACACACAGACACATATATATAGACTCATACAAAGACACATACACAAACACACACACCCCCTACACAATTATATATGCATAATTTTTAAAATTAAAAATTTAAATAAATTCGGGCCTTATTTCTAATTGTAAGCCAGGGGTAATATACCTGTCTGGGCTTTCTTTCTCTGTCTGTCTGTCTGTCTGTCTGTCTGTCTGTCTGTCTGTCTTTTTTCTCCTTGGGTTTTTTTTTCTTTTTTTTGTTTTTTGTTTTTTTGTTTTTGTTTTTTTGGGGGTTTTGTTTTTTTGTTGTTTTTTTTGTTGTTGTTGTTTTTGGTTTTTCGAGACAGGGTCTCTCTGTGTAGCCCTGGCTGTCCTGGAACTCAGTCTGTAGACCAGGCTAGCCTCAAACTCTTAAACTCAGAAATCTGCCTGCCTCTGCCTCCCAAGTGCTGGGATTAAAGGCATGTGCCACCACCGCCCAGCTTTGATTTTTTTTCTTTTTGCTTCCTTCTTTCTTTCTTTCTTTCTTTCTTTCTTTCTTTCTTTTTTTTTTTTTTTCTTTTGAGACAGAGTTTCTCTGTGTAGCCCTGGCTGTCCTGGAACTCACTCTGTAGACCAGGCTGGCCTCGAACTCAGAAATCCACCTGTCTCTCCCTCCCAAGTGCTGGGATTAAAGGCATGGGCCACCACTGCCCGGTTCTTTCTTTCTTTCCTTCTTTTTTTTTCTCCTTTCTTGATATATTGTAGCCATGTCTGGCCTCCAACTTGTTATGTAGCCAAAACTGGCTTTGAATATCCTCCTCCCAAGAGCTAGGACTATAGGCAAGTGCCACCACACCCAGGCTTCATGACTTCAAGTAACAAGAAGGAAGATAGGCCCTAGCTTAGGTATTAATGTGAGTTTATAAGTCAGGCATGATGCTCATACCTATAATTCACGTACACTCAGTGGGCTGAGGCAGGAAGAGTCCCACAAATTAGAGACCAGTCTAAGCTACGTACTGTGTTCTAGTGCAGTCTGAGCTACAGTGAGACCTTGTCTCAAAACGCTGCAAGACAGTGCTGGAGCTGCTGACGGAGTCCTGTGAAAGTGGTCCTGATGTTTGCAGTCACGTACTCTGGGTTTCAAGTCCAGGACGGCAAGCCTCAAGGATGAGCTGATTTTCAACCTTCTGAAGGAAGGACAGGCCCCTAGAATAAGATTCCAGCTGTTGGGGCAGGTGCCGTTGTCGTGGTCGGTGCCTTCAAGTATCTTAATGAAGGACTTGGCAGATGACATTGCTTTTGTTGATGTCATGAAACACTAACTAGAAGGAGACAAGTTGGGTCTCCAGCATGGTAGCCTCTTTCTTGGGACACAAAAATTTGTCTGGCAAAGATTATACGGTGACTACGAACTTCAAACTGGCCCTTCCCACAGCTGAGGCACATCAGAAAGAAGGAAAGAGCCTCCTTAATTTGATCTAGCATACATGAACGTCTTTAAGTCTGGTATTCCTAACGATGTGAAATACAGTCCACATTCCAAGTTGCTGGATTTTTTTTTAATTTAATCTTCTTTAACTTATTCGAATTACATCCTGCTCACCGCCCCTCTCCCAGTCACCTTCCCACAATCCTTCCCCCTCCCCTATCCCTCCCCCTCTGAGCTGTTGGGGGTCCCCCTGGGTACTCTGGCACTTCAAGTCTCTTCAAGGCTAGGCCCTTCCTCTCCCACTGAGGCCAGACAAGGCAGCCCAGCTAGAAGAACATATCCCACGGACAGGCAACAGCTTTTGGGATAGCCCCCATTCCGGTTGTTTGGAACCCACATAAAAACCAAGCTGCACATCTGTTACATATGTGCAGAGAGGCCTAGGTTCAACCCATGTATGTTTTTTGTTTGGTGATTCAGACTCAGAGCTCCAAGGGTCCAGGTTAGTTGACTCTGTTGGTCTTCCTGTGGAGTTCCTATCCCCTTCTGTGCCCACGATTCTTCCTCCTATTCTTCCATATGAGTCCTCAAGCTCCATCCACTGTTTGGCTGTTAAGTGTCTGTATCTATCTGAGTCAGCTGCTGGGTGGAGCCTCTCAGAGGACAACATGCTCCTGTCCACAAGCGTAACGCAGTATCATTAATAGCGCTAAGAGATTGGCACTCGCCCATAGGATGGGTCTCAAGTTGGGCTACTTATTGCTTGGCTATTCCCCCATTCTCTGCTCCATCCCCCCTGCCTGCATTTCTTGTAGACAGGGTAACTTTTGGGTTGAAAGTTTTGCTGGTGGGTTTGTAGCTCCAACATCCCACAAAGACACTTGCTTAACTATGTAAATAGCAACTTTATTCGTAATAGCCAGAAACTGGAAATAACCTAGATGTCCCTCAACTGAAGAATGGATAAAGAAAATGTGGTACATCTACACAACAGAATACTATTCAGCTATTAAAAACAATGACTTCATGAATGGATGATGGATGGATCTTGAGAATATCATCCTGAGTGAGGTAACACAGTCCCGGAGGACATGCATAGTATGTACTCACTTATAAGTGGCTATTAGCCATAAAATACAGGTACCATGTTACACTCCACAGACTCAAAGAAGCTAAACAAGGCTGGGCAGTGGTGGTGCACGACTTTAACCCCAGCACTTGGGAGGCAGAGGCAGGTGGATTTCTGAGCTCGAGGCTAGCCTGGTCTACAGAGTGAGTTCCAGGATAGCCAGGGCTACACAGAGAAACCCTGTCTCGAAAAACCAAAAAAGAAAGAGAGAAAGAAAGAAAGAAAGAAAGAAAGAAAGAAAGAAAGAAAGAAAGAAAGAAAGAGAGGGAGAGAGAGAGGGAGAGAGAGAGAAGGAGGGAGAGAGGGA
>NW_021604577.1:13599570-13603287 GCF_004785775.1 Grammomys surdaster
AAAAAGAAAGAAGCTAAACAAGAAGGAAGGCCCAAGCAAGGAAGCTTGACTCTCACTTAGAAGGGGGAATTAAATAGTCATAAGAGGCAGATGGAGGGAGGAGACTCGCAGAGAGGGGGGATAGGGAGGGGAATGGGGGTGGTTCAAGATCAGGTATGAGGAAGGACAGGAGAGATGGCTACATGGCCATGAAAGTGAATGGAAATCTGCAACTTACGGAAGCGAAGAGGTGGGGACATCTCCAGGATGAGACAGAGACCTGGGATAAGGGAGGCACCCAACAGTGAGTGCTGTGACTCACAACACTGGGGACATGGAACCTGAAGAGGCCGCTTCCTGTAGATCAGGATCAATGGAGACATTAACCCAGCCACAAAGCTGGATGTTTCTTAACAAGTACCTCTCTTGACCTCTGTGGCTTGGAAAGATAACTGGCTTTCCCCAAAACCACATTGTTGAAAGTGGACACGGTGTGGATTTAGCTGGATTTCCTATCTGATGGAGGAAGGGCTGGGAGCTCATTCCTCAAGCATGAAGGACGGTTCCTTGCAGGGCATGGAGACTCCAGTGTGCCTGTGTGGAAAGAATCTCCTGAAGAATTTGCACCCGGACTTAGGCACTGATGCAGGTGAGAATCAGTGGAAAGAGGCTGATAAGCAGGTGGTCGCTAGTGACTACAAGGTGATCAGAAGTAAAGGCCGCCCACCCTGGGCCACTGAACTATCTGTGGTAGATGAGGCAGGAAGTAAAATGAAGGATCCTAAGATCGAGTCTCCACTATGATTAATAAAGGACATCTTCCTTAGCGTTCTGTACTTTTTTTGGGGGGGGGGAAGGGTCTTGTGTTGTGAAGATGAGTAACCCCTCATGAGGCTTAAAGAGGAGCGCAGGGAGACTTTGGGAGGTACAGGAACAGCTGCAACATAAGGTCTTCTAACATCACACCATGTGACTGCAATAGAATTTCTGTCGGAGGTCGGACTTGTCCTTTATTGATTGATCTGTGATTAGTGCTGTTGTATGACAACCGCCTGGGATGGACATCAGTCTCCCACAGTTAGATGCCCTTACAGCTGCACACTAATTCTGAGTGGTGCTTGTGTAACGGTAAAACCGATAGCGTAAGAGTCCTACCCCACCCCTGAGATACACTGCCAGTTCTGCATAGGCTCTAGCTGCCCTTCAAACCTGATGTATAACTTAGTACTGCATCATTTCTCCAAGCCTTCCTGGACCAATCTCCTCCCCTAATCAGTCATATTCTGAGCTCAAGACTATATATTCATTTTAGCATGGCTTGTGCATGGCTGCTCTCAAGAGATGTGTGTGTGTGTAATGTACACTGCTATATAACACAAAGGATAAAATCTATGTATAAACATTGCAACCAACTGCCCAAGTGTCATGCCAACTGTAACACCAAATAAACTTTAAACACGGTTTAAAAAGCATTTAAAAATATAAAGTATGTCACAGATCACAGACACAAACTGGACATAAGGAACCCATCAGTGTTGAGAGGACAAGCCCCCTTCCATCTCTCCTCCCTTTGTACATGTGCTTTTGTCCTTTTTTCCACCTACTGATAACCAGGTTCTTTCTTTCTCTCTTTCTTCCTTCCTTCCTTTCTTTCTTTCTTTCTTTCTTTCTTTCTTTCTTTCTTTCTTTCTTTCTTTTTCTTTTTGGTTTTTCGAGACAGGGTTTCTCTGTATAGCCCTGGCTGTCCTGGAACTCACTCTGTAGACCAGGCTGGCCTCGAACTCAGAAATCCGCCTGCCTCTGCCTCCCAAGTGCTGGGACTAAAGGCGTGTGCCATCACTGCCCGGTGGGTTCTTTCTTTTTAAGTTATATTTTATTTATTTATCTTGTGGGCCTGCATGTGCACGCGCACGTGTGTGCACCTGTGCATGTGCGTGTGTGTGCGTGTGTGACGTTCACATTGTGTCATGGTGTGAATGTGGAGGTCAGAAGACAATTTGTGGAGATCACTTCCTTCTATCCACTATAGGATTCAACTTAGGCTTGGAGGCAAGAGTCTTTAACCAATGAACTATCTCCATGGTGTTCCACTGCTGCCCCTAAGCCCAGGATACCCTAGCAGTTCTTAAATTAATAAACTAGCTGGCCATGGTAGTACTCAACTTTAATTCCAGCACTCAGGAGGCGGGAGTAAGCAGATCTCTGGGAGTTCAAAGCCAACCTAGTCTACATTGTGAGTTTTGCTCCCCCCCACCCAGGGTTACGTAGTGAGATCCTTTCTCTAATTAATAACTAATTAATTAATTAAAAATTAAATTTATGCCAGGCAGTGGTGGCACACACCTTTAATCCCAGCACTTGGGAGGCAGAGGCAGGTGGATTTCTGAGTTCAAGGCCAGCCTGGTCTACAGAGTGAGTTCCAGGACAGCCAGGGCTACACAGAGAAACCCTGTCTTGAAAAACTTAAAAAAAAAAAATAAAAAATAAAATAAATAAAAAAATTAAATTTACAAACAATAAGAGATGCTTCTCTGTCAGTCCCAAGGGAAAGGCTTCAACTGGCCACGCTGGGCAAATGTCATACTTATCAACTATCATTTAGACGTGGGACAATACTGAACATGACAGTTTTCATCACAGTCCTCAAGAAGGAGGCCAATGAGAATAGGTGTAAGCAGCAATTCATACAGTGCTCTGTGCTGTTACCCAGTGGTAGTCTGTCTGTCTGTTAATGGCTTGAAATAACAGGCCTATTCTTTGCACCTATGCGTTGCAGGCCAATGGATATTTCTGCTCTAAGTCATCCTTACTCATAGACTCTTATGGAGGTTTCCAGACTATGTGATGTATTTTTCATTGTTGCTTTTTTCTTTTTTTAAATATCATTTTAAAAAATATTAAATCTGGGGCTAGAGAAATGGCTCCATGGTTAAGAGCAGTGGCTGCTCTTCCAGAGGACCTAAGTTCGATTCTCAGCACTCACATGGCAGCACACAACTGTCTGTAACTCCAGTCTCTTTTCTGGCCACTTTCAGCACTGCACACTTAGTGGTGCACACACATGCATTCAGGTGAACATTCATGCACATAAAATAAAAATAAATAAAAATGAACAAAAACCCTCACAAGACAGAAGAGAGTTGATTCTCCACCCCTCACTCCAGGACTTTAGTACTCCTTCCAGTGGATAGGAATATTCTGGGAGTCTGTGGAGCTTTTAGGAGCAAGGACCTAGCTGGCAAGAGTGAGGCACTAGGAGCAGGACTTTGAAGGTGGCTCCAAATTCACGGAATGCCTCCTAGTCAGCCACAATGTGAGCGTCTCCTGCCTCCAGCTTCCACAATGCACTGAAATACTATGAAACCCAGCATGAAAGTAAGCATTTCCTCCCTTAGGTTGTTTCTCTCAGCTTTTTGTCACAGCGACACAAAAGGACCTGACACACAGTCTTGATGTGGAGGCCAGGGTGGACTTGAACTCACAATTCTGCCTCCAGCTCCCAAGTACTCAGGTTACAGGACTGTGTCATCGGGTCCAGTTTAGTCTTTCTTTAAAAAAGAAAGAAAAAAATTACTATAAGTGAACAAATCAAAATCCAGTAAAGTTGGTCCTGAGGAATTCTGATACAGTCTGTGTCATACCTCTATAGTTACAGTAACTTAGGATAAGGTGGTACACCTCTATAGTTACAGTAACTTAGGATAATGTGGTACACCTCTATAGTTACAGTAACTTAGG
>NW_021604577.1:13603297-13603686 GCF_004785775.1 Grammomys surdaster
GTAACTTAGGATAATGTGGTACACCTCTATAGTTACAGTAACTTAGGGGAATGTGGTACACCTCTATAGTTACAGTAACTTAGGGGAATGTGGCACACCTCTATAGTTACAGTAACTTAGGGGAATGTGGCACACCTCTATAGTTACAGTAACTTAGGGGAATGTGGTACACCTCTATAGTTACAGTAACTTAGGGGAATGTGGTACACCTCTATAGTTACAGTAACTTAGGATAAGGTGGTACACCTCTATAGTTACAGTAACTTAGGGGAATGTGGTACACCTCTATAGTTACAGTAACTTAGGGGAATGTGGCACACCTCTATAGTTACAGTAACTTAGGGGAATGTGGTACACCTCTATAGTTACAGTAACTTAGGATAATGTGG
>NW_021604577.1:13603696-13626826 GCF_004785775.1 Grammomys surdaster
GGGAATGTGGTACACCTCTATAGTTACAGTAACTTAGGATAATGTGGTACACCTCTATAGTTACAGTAACTTAGGAAGCTGAGCCTATGAGTTCAAGGCCAGTCTGGACAAAAGAGAGACAAACAAGGGCCGGGCAGTTGTGGTGCATGCCTTTAATCCCAGCACTTGAGAGGCAGAGGCAGACAGAATTCTGAGTTCGAGGCCAGCCTGGTCAATAGAGTGAGTTCCAAGACAGCCCGGGCTATAAAGAGAAACCCTGTTTCGAAAAAAAAACAAAAGAAAAAAAAAAAAGAGGGACAAACAAAAAACTAATTCCCATGACAAAAACTACAAGTATCTTTATGTAGCAAACTTTAAAAGCAAAGGCCTTTTAACTCCCCAAATTGGTGAAGTAAAGAATTGTTTTCTTTTAAATGTACTCCTCAATTTTTTTCTTAATTGTGTTCCTCATAAGAAAAATTAAAATAACTAATATCTGGGCAAGAGATGCATGTCTGGAGTCATCTCATTTAAGACTAGGCTGAGCTCAGTAAAATAATAAATGATAGACATGAATTGAAATTGCAGACAATCATGTACATGCTGTAGCATGTACAGTGCAGACTCTGGAGGCAGCATCCCAGATTGCACAAGCCATTCCTTCTCAGTTGTCCCTAAACTACAGTAAATAACCCATTTCATATGTTGACTGGAAAGATTTTTGCTTTAATACAAGTAAATTCTTAGCATGGTAACTACACAGACCAACTATTCAGTAACTATCAGATTTTTTTTTCCAGACAGGGTTTCTCTTTGTAGCTCTGGTTGTCCTGGAACTCACTCTGTAGACCAGACTGGCATCCAGCTCCCAGAGATCCCCTTGCCTTTGCCTCCCCAGTGCTTGGATTAAAGGTGTGTGCTATCACTCTCTGGTTCTAGTTGTGTTTACTTGTGTATGAAATCTGACTCAAGGACTGACACCTGCACTTCCCTCCAGGGCAGCATGACTCAACTTTATTCTTTGTCTCGGTCCAGCAAAGCACCTTTTTTTGGTATCTTAATTCCTGACTCATTTTGGTCCTGATTTGACGTCAATATTGGCCCTGACACCTCAGTGACAACTTCCGGAGTATCACTCCTCACCTCTCTTCTGGTTCCTCCCCTACTTCCCCTACTGCAGCCGCTTAGCTTGCCTGTTCCTCCAGACTCAGACAGTCTGGTCCCCTCTACTGTCTTCACTTTTTCCCAGGTGCAACATTCCGGTTCTCAATCTTTGTGGCTCTTACAGAGAAGTTGTCATCAAAGAGGGATAAAGTTGCTGGGTCTGGTGACCTGTACCTGTAATCCCAGCCACTGAAGGGGCTGAGGAAAGAGGATCATGGTCACACACACACCTCTAATTCCAGAATTTGGAGGTAGAGGCCAGGTGGTTCTTTTTTTTTTGTTTTTTTTTTGTTTTTTGTTTTTTTTGTTTTTTTTGTTTTTCGAGACAGGGTTTCTCTGTGTAGCCCGGGCTGTCCTGGAACTCACTCTGTAGACCAGGCTGGCCTCGAACTCAGAAATCCTCCTGCCTCTGCCTCCCAAGTGCTGGGATTAAAGGCGTGCGCCACCACCGCCCGGTGGCCAGGTGGTTCTTAATGAGTTCCAGCCTGGTCTACATATATGGAGTTTGAGGCCAGCCAGTGCTACACAGTGAGATCCTGACTCAAACATACAAACAAACATACAAACAAGTAAACACAGTTGAATTTGAGTGACAGGCTTTGTCTTTGTGTTTCTATCTATTATACTAATTATATTGTCATATTTTTGTCTTTATCATGTCTATGAATTATATTAAATATAACATGGCTAACATGCCATTAGTAGTAGTTAGATAGGTTATGTTTTATAGGGTTTGAATATTCTTTTATTTTTATCCTCAGTACTAAGGATTGAACCTGTCTTGGCATACTACAAACCTAATACTGACCTACTTCCCTAGATTTGGATTTTTTTTTTTTTGAAGACAGGGTTTCTCTGTATAGCCCTGGCTGTCCTGGAACTCACTCTGTAGACCAGGCTGGCCTCAAACTCAGAAACCCACCTGTCTCTGCCTGGATTGAAGGCGTGTGCCACCACTGCCCAGCTAGATTTGGATTCTTTTACAAAAAAAAAAAATTTTTCTAAGATAAGGTCTCCCTGTGTGGTCTAAACTGGCCTTGAACTCTTGGCAGTCATCCTGCCTCTGCCTCCATGTTTGACTTTAATATTCTTTATTAACAGTAATGCTAATAAAGGCAAAGGGCATTTGCCATGGTCCATGTGTGATAGAGGACAGTGTGTGTGTTAGTGTGTGTGTTAGTGTGTGTGTGTTAGTGTCTGTTAGTGTGTGTGTGTGTGTGTGTGTGTACTCCTTTCCCCCTTCTTCCTTTATGTGGCTTAGGGAAATCAGATTCAAGTCATCAGGCTTGGATGACAAGTACCTTTATATGATTTTTAAAATTGCCTAAGAACAGAGGTCTTGCTGGGCAGTGGTGGCGCACGCCTTTAGTCCCAGCACTTGGGAGGCAGAGGCAGGTGGATTTCTGAGTTCAAGGCCAGCCTAGTCTACAGAGTGAGTTCCAGGACAGCCAGAACTACACAGAGAAACCCTGTCTCAAAAAAAAAAAAACAAAAACAACAAAAAGAACAGAGGTCTTTTTTCTTCTTCCCCAAGTCAGAGACTAGACTAGATAGCAAGGACACCCATCTGTAGATAAAGCAGTCACCACCATTCAGTTGGTAGCTAGTATCTAAATTATAATGGCTTTAAAAAATTATAATGGCTTATAGAAAACAATAAATTTTCATGAAGTTGACCTGACCAAAATTAAATATATGTCAATACATAGCCACTTACACTAGTGGCCAGTTACAAATAAAACAAAGGAAATTGTCATTTTGACTATAGAAATACAAATAAACATCTCCACAAATGGGGTGATTTTTTAAAACAAGATTTATTGTTCGTTATGTGTTTTGCCTGCATATATGTCTGTGTATCACATGGATGCATTGCCCAGGGTGGTAAGCTGCCCTGGAAGTGCTGGGAATCCAACCAGGTCCCTCTGCAAGAGCAGCAGCCCCAGGGTGACCTTCATACAAGTTATAGACCAAACAAATTTGTTGAAAAGTTAACACATACCACTTCACAATATTCTTATCCTATAGTCAATGCCTGTTACTTCAAAAGACAAAGGGTTGCTTGCTCTGATCCCAAATCCTGGACTTCTTCCTATAAATCATGAGTCCTCACTACCACTCGGGCTACGTTTGAGTATGTAGAAAAGTTACCTCCGTAGATCTTCACTGAAAGCACACATGTTATGTAATCGTAACTAACTACTCTGGAGAGATTTTAGGCATAAAAATTTTTAGAGGTTCCTTTCTGCTTTTTGTTTTTCAGCAATAATCCACTATGACAGGACACTTAACGACCTGCACATACTGACTGAGGTGGCTTGAGCCATCTTGGAACGTACCAACCAGAATTCAGCATTTATGTAAATAACAGGATAGGGTATTCGTCCCTCTAGGTCGTTAACCGGCTGACAAGGACACGAGTCCTAACCTCAGAGGCTGGGCTTGTAAACATTTCCGGGTCCTTCCTGTTTCCCCAGCTCACTCCACGCTTGGTTCCTCTGTGAGGCTGGGGACTTAGCAGGAGCTCCCCCCCTCGGCTCCAACTTGCCCCTCTGGCAGGGGTGAGAATCTCTGGGACGGGAAAGGCAGAATTAGAGCCTCCTCCAAAGGATTGCGTTGAGTCGGCAAGAGCCATTCAAAATGTTTTCTGCAGAAACCTGCACGGCGCTCAAAATGTTTTCTGCAGAAACCTGCACGGTGCTTTAAAGGGATCCGAATCCCCAACCCTGCCTGTGGCTAACCTCCAGAGGCAGCCGGCCCCAGAGAGGCCAGGGCGGGGCCCTGACCGCAGAACCGAAGCAGCAAAGGGCCTGGGAGCAGCTCCCACCCCCACCCCCAAGTCCTCTGGCTTATCACCGCACGGGTTCACGGAGGCTGGAGGCTGGGAGCAAGCTGCGGCTGCCAAGGTGTCCTGGGGACTGCAGCCAGGGATGTGGGGATGCAGATGGGAAGGATGCCCAGAGTGTCTGCGTGAGAGTCCCACGGGTTAACTTTGGGAAGAAAATAAAAATGATCTACTGTAAGCTGCCAAAAAAACCAACAACAACAACAACAACAACAAAAAACAACAAAAAAAACCCAAAACTTGATACCACATGAGCATCAAAGTATACTTTTAGATTCATATTCTCTCTCTCTCTCTCTCTCTCTCTCTCTCTCTCTCTCCCTCCCTCCCTCCCTCCTTTCTTCCCTCCTTCTTTCCTTTGGTTTGGCTGTTTGTTTGTTTGTTTGTTTGTTTCTCTGTGTAGCCTGGCTGTTCTGGAACTCACTCTGTAGATCAGGCTGGCCTCGAACTCAGAGATCTGCCTGCCTCTGCCTCCTGAGTGCTGGGAATAAAGGCGTGCGCCACCACTACCTGGCTTACACATCCACTTTCTAATTATAAAATTCTTAATGTCACAAGGCAGGGGAAGGGTCTTGGCACCCATTGCTCACAAATCCTGTTACTGTAGCATAGCACTAATGTCTTAAGTTTTCTCTAACATCTCTTTCTGCTTCATTTTAAAACATATCAGATATGACATCAAAAGTATAGCCAAAAAAAATCAGACTTTGTAGTGGTAAAGATCTTTAATCTCAGCACCGAAGGGTTCCAAAGCAGGTGAATCTCTATGAACTGGAGGCCAGCCTGAACTACATAGTGAGACCCTATCTCAAGACCTTAGGGCTGGGGCTGTTGCTCCTTGAGCATGCAAAAGATCCTGATACTCTATGGTGACAGCACTCTACCATAGATAACTGGACCCTTCAAGAAAGTCCACAAAGAGAGCAAGGACTGCCACAGCTCAGAAGAAAGTATTTGAGAATAATGCCTTTGACAAAGGATGGGTGTGGCAGCACAGGCTGTTGATCCTTGCCCTGTGAGGTGGGGCACTCCACTGAGGCAGAAGAATCTTTTTGAGTTCCGTACTAGTCTACCCTACAGCTCTAAGCTAGCTGGGTTTACATGGTGAGAGCCTGGAGAGAGAGAGGGGGGGGGGGGAGGAAGGAGGAAGACGAGGGCGGAGGAGGAAGAGGAGGAGGAAGTGGAGGAGGAGGAGGGAGGGAGGGAGGGGAGGAGGAAGGGGGGAGAGAGAGAGAATACAGATACAAGTGGGAGTTTAGTTAAGGAAGTGTGTGTGTGTGTGTGTGTGTGTGTGTGTGTGTAGACATTGGGTGTTTTATCTGCATTAGATAGGATCATTCTTCTACCTAGTCTTCCAGAAGCTTCCAGAGCTTCCGGCCCCTTGCTTCCTTTCTTCAGGATGCTGCTGCGCCTTGGTTGGTGGAGATGGAGGTGGAAAAGAAAGAACTTGGCAGTCACACTTCAAATAATTTCCTTCAGCTTTTAACACAGACACTGGTTGAATGGAGGAAGGTAACTGACAGGATTCCTCTTTTCTGTTTCCCTCATCTCCAGGGCTGAGCTACTTAGTTCCCACCGGTGGTCAGAAGTAATTCAGTGCCAGATTATATGTGGATGCTCTAACCGCCTTGAGCTTTAGCTAGAAATGTCCAAGAAGTAGCTAATTCATTGTTCCTGGTGACTACTAAGGTCTGCTGTAGACTATTGACACTGAACAATATATATCTATATTGAGAAGGATTTGCTACAGATTCTAGCCTGGCTTCCAATTCAGTATGTAGCCGGGTGTGATCTCCAAGGTATGATCCTTCTGGCTAAGACTCCCTAGTGCTTTGATTGCAGGTGTACACCACCACACCCAGCCAGAAAGATAACATGCCTCCTGCCTGCAGAGATTACATCAACAAGCCTTCCTCAGGACTAAGGGCACCTAAATCCAACGTCAAGTTCAATTATGTTAGACTTGGGATTGAAAGGGCCAAGTCAAGTCACCACTGAATTCTATGCCACTTACGACCTTTGCTCTGATTCCTTTTATTCACTTGTTTTTGAGAGAGGGTCTCACATTGTAGTTCTGGCTGACCTGTAACGCCATGTTGACCGGGCTGGCCTGAGACTCTCCTGCCTCTGCTTCCTCAACGCTGGTATCGAAAGCATGATCCCTCATGCTCGGCCACAGCTTTATTTATATTATATTTTTTATTTATTACTATTATATAATTATTGTTGTTGTTGTGTGCATGTATGTGGAGTGTGGGGACATGTGTGCCACAGCACATGTGTGGAGGCCAGAGACCACTCTTGGGACTTGATATACTCCTTTCAACATGGGATCTGGGGCTTCAACGCAGGTTATTAGTTTTGTGCAGCAAGTGACACTTAGCTCTACCCACTTAGCTCTCTTGCCTGTCAGTATTTTATTTATTTATTTATTTATATTTATTTATTTATTTATTATCTATCTATTTATTTAATTTATTTATTTTTTTGAGACAGGGTTTCTCTGTGTACCCCTGGCTGTCCTGGAATTTGCTCTGTAGACCAGGCTAGCCTCGGATACAGAAATCCGCCTGCCTCTGCCTCCCCAGTGCTGGGAATAAAGGAGTGTGCCACCACCATCCGGCTCCTTTATATTTTAGTTTACTTTAGCCTAATTTTTTACTCTGTAGACTAGAGGGATATGGAGTTCATTATGTAGCTTGGGCTGAGTCAGGATTTACAATGAAGCTTTTGGCTCAGCCTCCTGAGTGCTGGGAAAACAGACACCTGCCACCATCCTGGTCTCTAGAAAATTAATCTTCTGCAAAACTGTTATCACAGCTGCTAAGATGGCTCATGGGGGCGGGGGGAAGGCTTACCATGGAGCACAATATTCTGGGTCCTCATCTGAGAGCAAGAGAGCTGACTCCTTCAAAGTGTCCTCTGACCTTTACGCACGTACTGTTGCACGTGCACCCCTGCTTCCTTAATTAATAAATAAGTGTAAAAAATATTTTCAAAAATCAAAACTATCATTGGGTGGTGGTGGCGCACACCTTTAATCCCAGCTCTTGGGAGGCAGAGGCAGGCAGATTTCTGAGTTTGAGGCCAGCCTGGTCTACAGAGTGAGTTCCAGGACAGCCAGGGCTACACAGAGAAACCCTGTCTCAAAAAACCAAAAAAACAAACAAACAAATAAAAATCAAAACTATCATTATGTTTGGCAGAAGGAAATTTGTTTAGTAAACAGTAGATAATCTTTTTAGTATCGATAGACACTTACTGATAAAATATTTAAATTAGCATCAATGTTTTTAAATAACAGAAAGTACTGCTAATGTCTTAGTTAAGGTTATTATTGCTGTGATGAAACACCATGACCAAAAGCAAGTTGGGAAGGAAAGGATTTAGTTGGTTTGTACTTCCATACCCAAGTCCATCACTGAAGGAAGTCAGGACAGGAACTAAAGGGTCTCTCCTCTCAGATGACTTGAGCTTGTGTCAAGTTGACATAAAACTAGCCAGCACAGCTCATTTATATTGTGGCCACTTTCCCTTTGTTGGATATTTACTCAAAAAAGACAAAAACAAAAAACAAAAAAAAAAACAAAACAAAAACGGTTTATAGAGACTCCTTTCTAATAAACAGTGTAAAACATTTAGAGGTTGTGGGTGCTAAGAATGCATGCTGTGCAGCACTTTTACTAGAGTTTAGAACTTTCCATTTTGGAGGAAAAACAGGATGTTTTACATATAGGTCAAACAGAATTTTCTAAGGGAAATCGAAGAAGTTGATTCAGACAGGAAGTAAACAATGCGAAATAACTCAGGAAGTTCCTGAAACTGACCAGATTCACTACCCCGAAGAATATTATAAATAGTAAAGACTTCAGTTCTGTCTGGCAAGCTTGTTGGAAGCACCAGTCCAACTGCCTAGAACAATGATCAGCTTAACTGAAGCTCAAAAGTGCCTCAGACCAACTAAGCAACCTGGAAAGGACATGCCAACTCATTAAGCTGCCTGTGTACTGTGCAGTGTGTTTCAGGTTTCCCTATTTTGTGACCTATAATGCACGCTGGGGTGGGCTTTGGTTATGTACCTGTCTTTGTTGTGTTTCTACTTCTGCAACCCCTCACCATATTTAACCCCTCACCCATATCCCTATAAGGAACCCAGTAAAACTCATTGGCTTATGAAGTTGGACTTGATGAATACACATTTTGGTCTGTCTGTGTTTCCTTTCTGGTGTGAGTAAGAATGTGTTGAGTCTCCCTAGGAAGTCTCTCACATAACAATGCATGAGGGTTTAATCCCTAAGAGGGGAAAAAAAAACAAAATTATTTAGATTATTTTTACTAGACATTACCAAAAATCTCATTTCTCAAAATAAAGAACAAGTACTGGTAGGACCAGATGTGGTAGCATGCACCTCTAATTCCAGCACTAAGGAGGTTGGGGTAGGTAGATGTTTGTAAGTTCAAGGCCAGCCTGGTGTATATGTGGAGTTCCAGGACAGCCAGGGCTACAGAGAGAGAAAGAGAGTGACTATGTCTAAGAAACAAAACCAAAAGAAAGTAAGTGGCAGGAAGTGTCCAAACATATCCGAAGTTTAAAAACTCTCCTCCCAACAAATTCTACGATCTTGAGAAAGTCACTAATGATTGTTTGACCACTGTTTCCTCTTCTGCAACCTGGGGGTAATAATGCATCCCTGACCCAGCTGAGATGAGAGCTTACATATGATAAAATAATGGAGGAGTAAGTAAGAGCCTTGGAAGGTAGAGATGGTAGACTTGTAATTCTTGTTATAAAGGCAGTTTCCAACAAAAACCATGGTAGGGAAGATGAGAAAGACATAGTCCCAGTGTGTACAGAGCCATCTGTGGCAATCACACACACACACACACATTCACACCACTTACATCATTTCTTTATTCTAATATTTGTCCCACTGAGAAAGAGAGTGAGAATATGTGAGATATGCATCTGTGCCCTATGTGGAGGTCAGAGAACAGCTTCGGGACTCAGGTCTCTCCTTCTATCTTTGGAGTTCCAGGGATTAAACTCAGTCTTGGCAACAAAGAACTGGTAGTGCCAGGGTAATGTCAGTGGTCCCCCCAAAAAACAGATAGGAGCCAATCTGGTTCAACTCACAGCAGGGTCTTTATTCTATTCGAGCTAGCTCGGGGGCCCTGCCAACACACCACCATCACACAGGATGGTTTTGGTGGTAGTGGGGTACTGAATATCTATTGGGGCAAGGGGTAAGCAGCAAGGGAGTGGGTAAGTGTGCAAACATCTAATTTGAAAGCAACTGTGGCCTTTAACATAATTGGCTGGTGCTGGGAGTCATATCATAAACTTAGCTTCTGTTCCCCTCTGCTTTGGTGGTCGTTAGGCAGGGGGTGGACTTGTAACCTGGGGGGTGGGGTGCAGGTTTGTTGAGGAAATAGCCTTGAGATGCTGGTCTTGTTGAGGGTGTAACCTGGAGGCACTGGTTTTGTTGGGGGTTAGCTTAGAGACTGGAGTTAGGCTCAGGTTTTGTTGGGGGGCAACTTGGAAACTAATGCTAGGTACCAGCCTGTTAATTTAACTGAGTTCAAACTTAGGTCACGTTCTCTAAAATGGAGTCCGAACTTGAAAGATTTGGCCTCTCAGTACCCTTACCCAACTGAACCTTCCTGATGCCCCCATAAATATCTTTAATAACACAGCCATATATAAGTAAGCCTAACACAAGATGGAAACGGGAAAGTCAAGGAGTTTTAATTATAGGCTATGGCTTTGTTTCAGTCAAACATTAGTGGAAAGTAGCTGACTCCTGTAGCTCAACTTTGTTTCACTGAAAGGATGAGAAACTTACCAGTCTATTTCTCAAATTCTGAATTGTTCTGGAGTTTTTTGGAGCAGAATTTTGGGGGGGGGTCTAAGAGACTCACTCAAGGGAATGAAGGTAACCAAAGAGCAGAGCCCTTGTAGACTTCCCTGGGTATTCTGATCAGTCACAGAACATGTGTGTTACTCTGGGCTTCCTGCCTCTACCAACATACATGCGCATCCATGGACAGACTACTAGCTGACAAATCAGAGTGTATACTTTTTGTTTGTTTGTTTGTTTGTTTGTTTTCGAGACAGGGTTTCTCTGTGTAGTCCTGGCTGTCCTGGAACTCACTCTGTAGACCAGGCTGGTCTCGAACTCAGAAATCTGCCTGCCTCTGCCTCCCAAGTGTTGGGACTAAAGGCGTGCGCCACCACCGCCCGGCCAGAGTGTATACTTTTAAGGGCAAAACACATAAATCAGGTGCAAAGGTGTTGCCAGTTGTGGGTTTTTATTCTTCTGAAACTCCAACAGAAGTATGAGAGTAAAGATGTATGGCTTAGGTGGTTGGAGGTAGAAAATAAAGCCACTGTGGCTGTTTGAGAACACATGTGTGTTTTCATGTAGAAACTGTATAGAAAGCCATCCATGCTGTCGCCCCTCCAGTGCCTTGAGCTCATCCTAAAAGAAAGAGTTTACTATTCTGCTTTATGGCTCTGTCTCCTGTTTTTCTATCTGCATCAGTAAGTGTGAGGGGGTCCCCATTTCTCATCCTTCTTTATTCTCTCTCTCTCTCTCTTTCTCCTTCTCTCTGTCTCACAATACAGGGCCTGACTATGCCTGACTATGAAGTCCTGGCTGTCCTAGAACTCAGTATGTAGACCAGGCCTGGAACACACAGAGATCTGCCTAACTCTCCCTCCCAAGTCATCCCAAGTCATGTACCACCACCTCTGGCCTCTCTCTCTCTCTCTCTCTCTCTCTCTCTCTCTCTCTCTCTCTCTCTCTCTCTCTCCCCTACCCCTCTCTCTACAAAGATCTTATGTTTATTATTTATTTATGAGTATTGAGTATTTTGCCCGCATGTGTGTACATGGACCATGTGTGTACCAGTTAGGAATGGTTGTGAGCCACCACTGGTACCCAGACCATCTTTTAAGAACAGGAAGTGCTCTTCACCATTGAGCCATCTTTCCACCCCTACAGCCAGTCTTTAGAGAACATACTAACTCGTTGGCGCTAATGTTCTTTCCTCACTCACCTAGAATTTCTCCTCCCTACTGAGCCCATCTGCTCCTTGGTCTCATCCAGGCTTGCTGAGTACAGCGGAGGCAAGGAGCATGGCTGTTGGAATTTGTTACATTGCAAATTCTTGCCCACCAGTTTTCTGGGGCAGGTCTCCAGTGCACTACCCCATCTTACTGTGTTTCCTGACTTCCAGCCTCCTCTCGTTTTTACAGTAGCCCCTCAGATACTTTCTATTTCACTTCCTCAAATTCAACTGCTAATGTAAATGGATGGGCAGAAACTTAGGATGGTTCAGCTTGAGAATTTTTCATGTCTTAAGGTGCAAAAGCAACTGGAATCTAGTAGAAATTGTACCTTGGATCTGACTTTCTCTCTCCTGGGGATAGCCATGTGCAGTATAAGACCTCCCTGGAATACTGGGCAGTTGTCACATCTCCCACCGAACCACGAAATTACGAAGGAAAACAGCAGACACTTGGCAGCCCAAAATGTTATTGAGGGTTTATTTTGGTTATTTTTTTTTCGGGGGTGGTGGTGGGGGTTGGGGTGGGTACAAGAATAAATTACATGAGACATTAAACACTTTATTATAAAATAGGCTTTGTGACAGATAAGTTTGGCCAACTATAGGTTAATAGAATCGTTCTGAATATATTCAAAGTAGGCTAAGCTAAAAGCAATGGCGTCCAGTAGGTTATGTGTACTATGTGTTTAGACATAAAGTATTTTCAACTTATGGTAAGTATATGGGATGAAGCCCCATCATAATTTAAAAAGTGTCTGTGTGCGGGGTGGTGGTGGCACACGCCTTTAATCCCAGCACTTGGGAGGCAGAGGCAGGCGGATTTCTGAGTTCGAGAGTTCGAGGCTAGCCTGGTCTACAGAGTGAGTTCCAGGACAGCCAGGGCTACACAGAGAAACCCTGTCTCGAAAAACCAAACCAGCTTTTCCGGCTGGAACCATGGAGGCTGTTCCAGAGAAGAAAAAGAAGGTTGCCGGTGTGCCAGAAACCCATAAGAAAAAGGTTCCTGCTGTGCCAAAAACTCTTAAGAAAAAGGTTCTGGCTGTGCCAGAAACCCTTAAGAAAAATCGAAGGAATTTCACAGAGTTGAAGGTGAGGCGTCTGAGGAAGACGTTTGCCCTGAAGACACTCTGAAAGGCAAGGAGGAAGCTCATCTATGAGAAGGCAAAGCACTATCACAAGGAGTACAGGCAGATGTACCGGACTGAGATTCGGATGGCCAGGATGGCAAGAAAAGCTGGGAACTTCTATGTGCCTGCAGAACCAAAATTGGCGTTTGTCATCAGAATCCGAGGCATCAATGGAGTAAGCCCAAAGGTCCGCAAGGTATTGCAGCTTCTTCGCCTTCGACAGGTCTTCAATGGCACCTTTGTTAAGCTCAACAAGGCTTCCATTAACGTGCTGAGGATTGTGGAACCGTACATTGCATGGGGGTACCCCAACCTGAAGTCAGTAAATGAGCTAGCTCATCTACAAGCGAGGCTATGGCAAAATCAATAAGAAGCGGATTGCCTTGACGGATAATTCCTTGATTGCTCGGTCTCTTGGTAAATTTGGCATTGTCTGCATGGAGGATCTAATTCATGAGATCTATACAGTTGGGAAACGCTTCAAGGAAGCAAATAACTTCCTGTGGCCTTTCAACTTATCTTCCCCACGAGGTGGAATGAAGAAGAAGACAACTCACTTTGTAGAAGGTGGAGACGCTGGCAACAGGGAAGACCAGATCAACAGGCTTATTAGACGGATGAACTAAGGTGTTGCCTGTGGTATTTTTGTAATCTGGTCAGTTAATAAACAGTCATAGCTTGGCAAATTTGAAAAAAAAAGAAAAAAAAGAAAAAAAAGAAAAACTAAATAAAAAAAAAGGTGTCTGTGTATAATTCTATTTCGTGAGTTAGTGTTTTTTCTCCTATCTGAAGGTTATCTGTGTTCTAAAGCCTTTCTACCACTCTAGCTTTATTTGTTTTTCTTTTTTCAGGACAGAGTTTCTCTGTGTAGCCTTGGCGGCCCTTGAACTCAGAGACCTTCCTGCCTATCTCCCGAGTGCTGGGATTACAGTCGTGGCCACCACCGCTTGGCTCTCTTGCTTTCTTGTTTTTTGTTTTTTGTTTTTTGTTTTTTTGTTTTTTTTTCTGTCATCATCTTTCTTCTAATATATTTAATTGTTTCTTTAAATTTCAGAATTATCTTATTTTTTAAATAAATTTAAATTATTCTATTTTATGTGTATGGGGTGTTTTTTGCCTTCATGCCTAATACCCCAAGGGCCAAAAGGCAGCATCAGATCCTCTGGAACTGGAGTTATAGACTGTAAGCTACCATATGAGTGGGTTCTGCAAATTGAACCTACTTCCTCTAGAACATGGGTTTTCAACTTGTGGCTCTCAACCCCTTTGGTAAACCTTTATATCTAAAAATGTTTACATTGTGATTCATAACAGTAAAAAAAAAAAGTTAGTTATGAAGTAACAATGAAAATAATTTCATGGTTGTGGTCACCAGAATATGAGGAACTGTATTAAATTGCAGCATTAGGAATATTGAGAAGGGGCTGGAGAGATGGCTCAGCGGTTAAGAGCACTGACTGCTCTTCCAGAGGTCCTGAGTTCAAATCCCAGCAACCACATGGTGGCTCACAACCATCTGTAATGAGATTTGATGCCCTCTTCTGGTGTGTCTGAAGACTGTACTCATAAATAAAGTAAATAAATCTTTAAAAAAAAAAAAAAAAAGGAATATTGAGAAGCACTGCTCTATGAGAACAGCCAGTGCTCTTAACCAGCCCAGCCTCCAGATCAGCGTATTTGATTGGCTTTAAAACAAAACAAAGCAAAACGGGGTCTCTCTGTGTAGTCCTGGCTAGCCTAGAACTCTGTGTAGAACAGGCTGACCTCTAACTCACAGAGATCAACCTGCTTCTACTTCCAAAGTCCTGTGACTAAAGGCACAGATGCTTCTCACTACTGAACCATCTCCTCGGCCCCGTAAGGAATGAATACATTTTATCTTATTTCAGCCTGCGAAAGTATTTTAAAATCTTAGTTCCAAGGTAAAATTATTCATTGCCTTTTCTGTATAATCATCAGAATTAATATGTGGAGACCTTGACCCATGTATACCCGCGCACTATGTGAGCGCCTGGCGCCCACAGAGGCCAGAAGAGGGCCTTGGGTCCTCTGAAACAGGAGTAACAAATGGTTGTGAGTGTCGTGTCAATGTGTAATGTGTAAGTGACTGTGTCAACGCTACCAGATGAACCTGGACCCACTAGAACTACAGCCAGTGCTTTTAACTCCAAGTCAACTCTTCAACCCCAGTATTAAATTTTTAATGGATACAGACCAGGGTGCATTGCAAGTAGTCTTCCTACAGCCCATGACTCTATGTGTGATCTGTATACCAACCCCACTCATATTACTTGGGAGATTATTATGAACTGCTAATCTTCATTCCCAACCCAGACTTAGTAAGTCAAAACCTGCATTTTAACAAGCCCCGCCCCCAATTTACTGTACACATGTTTAAGCTGGGGAGCAGTATACAGTAGGAACTTTCCTCTAGGGAAGTAATTCCTGACTTTTGCTGCACATTAAATTCACCTGGGGAAACTTTTAAAAGCTACTGAGAACTGGACCACTCCCTCAGAGACTGATTTAATTGGCTGGAGGTTCGAGCTGTTGGCACTGGTATTTTTTTAAAGCCCCCTAATTGCATCGGGGTTTGGGAGGGCGAGCTCCACAATTACAAGCTGCTATCGTTAGAGCGCTAGTTATTTCAAAAGCAGAAAGGATGCATCAGTCTTCTGATGATGTTTTCCTAGGAAACAATAGCGATCTGAGAGCATGGTGCATGACGCTGCGTCCCCCAGGACTTCATGGTGCTTATGACTGCCTGGCTAGTCAAGAAGCCTCACCATTTCTTTAGTGCCCCTGATAAACAAAATTTACTTCCTGATAATTCCCTTCCTGTTCATCTTTCTGTTCTGTCACCCATCAAAAATGTTCCTGCCTTGCCTGCTCGCTTGCAGATGTGTACCTGTCTGGATGTCTGGCCTCTGTCTTAAATATTCTCGTCATGGGGACTAGAGAGATGGCCCAGTGTTTAAGAACACCTGTTAGTTTTGCAGAGGACCAGAGTTCAGTTTCTAGGGCAGCTCACAACTGCCTGTAACGTCAGTTCCAGGTGATCTAATACCCTCTTCCTGCCTCTGCCGCCTCTTGCCTACACATGATACACACATATACACTCAAGCACATACACAGAAAATAATAGTCCTTAAAAATCCTTGCCATGGACCTGATATAATCTGACTTCTCTCTATTAGTTCCAGTTTTGGTTTGAAAGAGCTTACTTTCTTGTACAGTTAGAACTGCACACACATAAATAGTTTCCACTGTACTCATCAGCTCCACTCGCAGGTCAACCACAGTGATACATGAAGGTGGGTTCCAGGTAATAACCTTATCAAAGAGAGTGTGTGGGTGTGACTGGGACATAGCTTGGTGACATCACTGACCTAGCACGCTCAAAGCTGGGGGTTTTATGCTCAATGAAAGGAATCCATTTTGAGTGGCACTCTGAGAACCTGTGCTGTTTCCTAATGATCATGCTTTTCCATAAATGCCCATAAGCAAATGTCTTTTATTTTGTATTTTATACATGTGGGAGTTTTACCTGTATGCATATACACCACCACATCTAGCTTAGAGATCTCTGACAAATCTTAAAGAAAAAGAAGAGTGAACAATGTAAGTTATTACACACTTTGGAGCTCTAAGTGCTAGATGTGGGAGTCAAATGCAGCTTCGCTGACTTCAAGAAACGCCATGCAAAATGCTCTTTTTTCTCTTAATATTTTATGGTACTGTTCTTTGAGGCAAAGCTAGCTTTCTTCCATTGAAGCCAACATACTACTGCAGATTCTGACTTGAAAGCTTAGAAACCACTAACTAAAGCCAGGTGTGGTGGTGGTGTGTCCCTTTAATCATAGTACTCGAGAGGCAGAAGCTGGTGGATCTCTTAAGTTTGAGGCCAGGCTGGTCTACAGAGTGAGTTCCAAGACAGACAGCGATACACAGAGAAATCTTGTCTCTGAACAGAACAAACAAAAAATTTTAAAGACAAAGGAGAAAAAAAATAAAAGAAATCACTAAGCTGTTTTTATGTTTGTCCAAATGTGTGGTGATGGTTTTCCAAATCCTAATGTAGTGGCTTACATCTGTAGTCCTAGCGTTTGGCAAGCTGAAGCAAGAGCTGCCATATGTTCTGAGGCCAGACTGAGCTGCCTGGTAAGTCTAAGTCAGCCTCGTGTGCATACATGCAGGTGAATGTGTGAGATATTTATTCAGAAAAACAAAAAGTAAACTGGGCGTGGTAGTGGAGGCTTTAAATCCTGGGACTGGGAAAACAGAAGTAGACAGATTTCTGTGAGTTCTAGGCCAGCCTGGTCTACATAGTGAGCTCCAGGACAGCCATGGCTACACAGAGAGACTCTATCTTAAAAAGCAAAACCAAAAAGTAAAAACAGATATGCAAATAAAACCTGTTGCTTTCCTTTAGAGAGAGAGGACAGTAAAAACAGCAGCAAAATGGTTCTTTGATGACTCTCAGCTCTGCTGAGGTGCTGGTGGTCTCTGGGGCATCCACAGGCTGTCTGACTCCTTGCTTCCAGGCTCAGCATCTTGCTTGCATCTGACACAAATAGAAATACAGACATGCACCACCCCTGAAAGCCTCAGTCTTATATGACATTCTCCTGTTTGGAACGCAACACCTATGGGAGTCTGTTGATCAGAATTGTGTACCAAGAATAACAGGAAAGACAGTTGCTTTCTTCTGATAATTTATTTTAGCGTTCAGCAGTTGTCAGGTTTGGAAGAGATTGAATATACGGACCTCTGCTTCGCTATACATGACAGTGAGTGGCCTCCCCGCAGCAACGTGGGCTTGGCTACTTCTGATTAATCTTAATAGAATGTTGGGCTTGCACTGCTTTAGGTTACTGGTTTTTAACTGCTGGAAGGAAAAGACCAGTAAATAGAACACCTTTCCAGCCATTTGACAGTCAGCCCGTAGCTTTCCAACGCCAAAGCAAAGGTAATTACTGAAGTATTTCTTAAGAAGTTTTGAGCGTTTGTTATCTGAAATTGCACATAGCATATAAGATCTGCCACATTTGAATAGTCACTGTCCACAAGGCTCACTCTGCTCTCTCCCCTGACTGGATTTGAATAGTTACTGTTCACAAGGCATTCTCCCCTGACTGGGAGGAAAGCCAGTGGAGGAGCAAGGCAGTGACGAGACAGAAGGCAAGGGTGAAGAGAGAACTCGATTTCAACAGAGCAGCTAGGAAGGCAGATGGGATCAGTGTATGGCTGGGAAGCTGTTTTAGAAGCAGGTTAGAGGGTAGATAGGTGATCTCAGACAAGTGGCACCTTCTTACTGGCGGAGCCTTGCGGCCAAATGTGCACCTGATCCTCACCACCTGGCACTCGTGAGGTGCCAAGATCAAAGATAATTACTCCCTCAGGCTAGCTGTCTTAGTCAGGATTACCATTGCTGTGATGAAACACCGTGACCAAAGCAAGTTGGGGAGGAAAGGGTTTGTTTGGGTTAGGTTTCTACATCACAGTTCATCACTAAAGGAAGTCAGGACAGGAACTCAAACAGGGCAGGAACCTGGAGGCAGGAGCTGGCAGAGGCCATGGAGGAGCACTGCTTACTGGCTTGCTCCCTATGGCTTCTTGCTCAGCCTTTTTTCTTATAGAAACACTAGCCCAGGAGTGCCACCACCCACAATGGGCTCGGCCCTTCCCCATCAATCACTATTTAAGAAAATGTCCTATAGTCAGACCGTATAGAGGCATTTCTCAATTGAAGTTCCCTCCTTTCACGTAACTCCAGCTTGTGTCTAGTTGGAATGAAACCTGCCTGGCACGGTCTTCATATCCCAAGTTATCGGTCAGAGTGGCTATGCAGATGGAGATGGCCTTGCACTTCTGGCCTCCTGTCTCCACATCCTGAATGCTAGAATCACAGTCCTGGGCCACCAAGTCAGTGCAGGGGTGAGCCCAGGACTTGGTGTGAGTTAGACAGCACTCCAGCAACTGAGCTACAACCCGGTCTTAAACCTGTTTGTGTCATTGAGAAACTTGCAATTCCTGTTACTCAATAGACAGTTTAGCAGGAGCAGCCTGAGCAGCTGCCCAGGGCCTTCCAGCTGATCCCCAGGCTCAGGGTAATGGGTTTTACCTGGTAATTGCGAAAGATTTTTGAAGACAGCGTCACCCCCATGTCAAATAGGGACATAACATTGTAAAATATTGTGACTTTGTAATCTATACCTTCAATACTGCTTAGAATCAATCGCCTACGTGGAATATGTCCAGGTCACTTGAAACGCTCTGAAGTGGGTGGGGCTTTTCCTCTGTGAATCCTTTCTCTTTTCCTGAAGCATCTCTCTGCAGTCTCCATTTTCAGCCACTTGTCTTCTTCATGTCTCCCAAAGAGCCTATGGCTCTGAGGCAGACTCAATTAGCCTGGCAATTGCCCTTTCGGTCTCTCTCCCTACTGGATTCCAATGTTCTATTTCTTATGAGACTTATATAAATTGGTGACTGGCAAACTAATTTAAACCAACATATTAATGACTGACACCACCTAGGGAATTAGTAGAAGAAGTTTGTGGCGGCGTGGGGGGCGGGGGTAGGGGTCCCTTCCCTGTGGCTTCCCAGTTCCACCTGAGCAGCCGCCTAATTAGTGTACCTCCAAGAGTACCGGTGTTCAAGTTAATTGACCAGAACTCTACATGAGGAAAGACAGGGTTTCAGTGTAAAATAGTTCTTTGTTAAGGAAGGTCTTCTTTGGATTTGACTGTCTACCATGCAGGAAATAAAAACCTAAGCAAGCACTCTCTCATTGAGCAGGATGGCCAGCCCTCATGTCTGGACTGTTAAACTATAGTACTCAATTTTAATTTCTCTTTGAAGTTTTACATCTGTTTGTTTATAGTGGGGGGTCTTATGTGACAGAGGACAACTTTTTTCTGTTTTGCTTTGTTTTTTGTTTTTTTTTGTTTTTTTGTTTTTTTGTTTTTTTGAGACAAGGTTTCTCTGTGTAGCCCTGGCTGTCCTGGAACTCACTCTGTAGACCAGGCTGGCCTCAAACTCAGAAATCCGCCTGCCTCTGCCTCCCAAGTGCTGGGACCAAAGGCATGCACCACCACCACCCTGCCAGAGGACAACTTTTGAGAGATGGTTCCTTCCTTCTACATAGAGGTCCTGGGAATCGAACCCAGGTCATCAAACTAGGCAATAGATTCCTTTACATGCTGAGCCATCTCACCTGCCCACTCTTTGGAGTTTTATAACTGAAGTGTGTAATTTATAACTATATACTTGTAATTGAAGTATAAGACTTGGGCATAACTTTGAAAGCATATAATATTTTTATTCTGTGGGTATTTTTAAAGAAACATTTGGCTATCATTGTTTACAGAGTTTAGTTTGAATTGTGTACTTCCTTCATTTAAATAAGCATTTTCTTTTTGGAGAGTGTTGTTGGTGGTGGTGTATGTGTGTGCGCGCGTGCGTGTGTTTCTGAATGCACACACATTCCTGAGCACTACAGGCTGATGTTTGATGTCAGATATTTTCTCAGTCACTTTACACCTTATTTTTTGGACAGTGCTCACTGAATCTAGAACTCGTTCATTGGCTAGGTAGCTAGCTCTCAGCGAGCCCTTGGGAGCCTCTTGTCTCACCTGTATCACCAGGCCTGGCTTTTTACAAGGCTGCTGAGACTCTTAATTCCATTCTTCATGCTTGCACCGTGAGCACGCTACCCGCTGAACCATCTTCCCCGACCAAGACAATTTTGCCTGCATATGGATCAATTCTATGAATTAATTGGTAAATATATTTTTCGGTTGTTTAAACTGCTGCTCAAGCCTGTAACCTGAACTACTCTAGAGCTGAGTCAGAAGTCCAGGGTCTGGGCTACAGAGTGAATTCAAGTCCAGCCTGGGCAACTCTGTGGGACCCTGCCTTAAAACAAAAGTAAAAAGAGGGTTGGAAGTGTGGCTCAGTGGGAAAGCATTTGCCTGGTGTGTGTGAGTTTCTAGATTCAATCCTCAGTCTGAAAAAAGAAATACATGATGAATCAAACTCTCTATTGGACACAGTTAGCCAGGTGAGGCGGTGCACACCTGTAATCCCAACAGTTGGGGGACTGAGGCAGGAGAAGTGACAGTCCAAGGCCAACTTTTACTTATTGAGAGCTTGTCTAACTATAACAAATATTTATGAAGGCTCAGGGATAAAGAGTGCTTGTTGCCCTGGCAGAGGTCCTGATTTCAGTGCCCAGCACTCACATGGCGGCTCACAATCATGTATAACTTCAGTTCTAAGAAATTCCAGCACCCTTTTCTGGCCTCCCTGGCACCATGCCTGCAAGTGGTACACAGACATACAGCAGACAAAACACCCACACACGCTCGGCAGTGGTGGCGCACGCCTTTAATCCCAGCACTTGGGAGGCAGAGGCAGGCGGATTTCTGAGTTCGAGGCCAGCCTGGTCTACAGAGTAAGTTCTAGGACAGCCAGGGCTACACAGAGAAAAACCCTGTCTCGAAAAAACAAAACAAAACAAAACAAAAACCACCCATACACATAAGATAAATAAATCTACAATACATAAGTGTAATAAATACATAAATGTAACTATACATTTCAAGGTGCAGATAACTGTATTCCCTTTTCATCATCACATCCAATTGTATAGCTTTAAGTGGACCCATACTCACAGCATTTAATAAATCAAATATAACCATCTGAAGTAACTTAGTAAACTCTAGTCTTTTTTCATCCACTTAAAATGCCTGTCTGTGAATTCCTGACACATTGCTGATGCAGTATTACATCCATTCACACGAATTTCTTAGCTTTCTTTAGTAGTAGGTTTAGCATTGGTCTGGTATTTGAGCGTGATAATCTTATTTTTTATTTTTAAGTTGTTGTAGTTTTGTTTTTGAGAGAGGGTCTCACTGTGTACTTCTGGTTGTCGTGGAACTCACAGACAGCTCTGCCTCCCTGATGCTGGGATTAAAGGCGTGCACCACTAGACTGGCAAGCGTTATTTTCTAAGCCAGAGAAGAAAACCCACAAATAACCCAGGAGACATACTCTGACAAATGCATCTCTAGCCGCAGTGTTTCTGACTGGTAGAAATCAGGACAATCCAGGAAAACCTAAAGCCCAGTGTTTGCACCACGCGAACACAAAGGCATCACATGGACCAAGTGGTTTATTTGACAACTACTCTGTGTTGAGCTCATTATAAATGCTATAGCTAATCTCCATAGCACATCCTGCAGATGAGTGTTAGCATTTTCGCACATAGATACAGAACCCGAGGATTCAGGGAGGCATGAAGTAGGTGATAGCTCATGGAAGTTAAAATGGCTGCTGTGTGCCAGAACTGGCCCAATGCCAAAGCCTGTGATAGCACGTCACCTCCAAAAATGTCTAATGCCCTTCGTGTCTTGCGGTGTGCAGACATCTGTGGTTAAGACAGTTTGGTTTTGGTGGGGAGGTGGGGTTCAGCAGTTAAGAGCACTCATTGCTCTCCCAGTGACCTGGGTTTGGCAGCTCACAGTCACCATCCATAACTCCAGTTTCCTCTCTTGACCCCCATGGATACCAGGCAAGCATATGGTACACAGACGTACACGCAGGCAAAACTGTTTTACACTTAAAATAAATCTAAAATAGAGAAAATAATGTAGAGGGTACCCTAGAGACATGGTTCTGTCAATAAAGTACTTGCTGTGCATTCGTGAGGACCCACGTTAAAATCAGGGTGTGAGGGTACTCCTGTAGTCCTAGGGATAGGGAAGCGGAGGCAAGTGGATGTCAAGAGGTCGCTGGTGGAATCTGTGAGCTCTGGGTTCAGTGAAAAAGTCTGTCTCAAAAATAAATAAATTAACCTGAATTTACCACTATTGGCAGATCAATCTGGCTTCTGGAACCCCCACTGACACAGCTCCTCCAAAAAGACCATACCTCCTAGTTCTTCCCAGACAGCCCACCAGCTGGGAAATGAACATTAAAATATATGAGCCTAAAGGCCATTCTCATGCAAACGTCCATATCACATAAACCTCATAACCTGAGTCTGGTCCAAGATCCATGTAAAAGTCCAAATGACACACACCTGCGATCCAGTCCAAATGGCATATGCCTGTGATCCAGGCACTCTGTGACAGGAGGCAGAGTCGGGAGACACTGGGGAAGCCAGCTTAGAATAAGCAGCACAGGACCAGAAACAAATGGGAGAGACCCTGCCTCAAAAACACAGATGGTGCCTGGGGAGGAACATCCAAGATTGCCCTCTGACCTCCATATGCCTATGCATACACACGCACACGTACATGTACACTTGCACATACATGCACACGTGAGTACACACACACACACACACACACACACACTTCTGATGTGGCCTGATCTTACTTTAAAACAAAACAAAACAAAAAAACAAAAAACAAAGCCAGCCTTGGCCTGAGGAGGGCTAGTGGAGAGAAAAAAAGTAAATGAAGACATACCCCAAGCAGTAAGTTAGCTTGGAATAGCATAAGATAGTAGCCATACTAGAAAGATTAAACTAGCTGGGCGGTGGTGGCACACGCCTTTAATCCCAGCACTTGGGAGGTAGAGGCAGGTGGATTTCTGAGTTCGAGAGTTCGAGGCCAGCCTGGTCTACAGAATGACAAAGTGAGTTCCAGGACAGCCAGAGCTATACAGAGAAACCCTGTCTCGAAAAACCAAAAAAAAAAAAAAAAAAAGAAAGAAAAAGAAAAATTGGGGCTGGAGAGATGGCTCAGTGGTTAGGAGCACTGATTGCTCTTCCCAAGGTCCTGAGTTCAATTCCCAGCAACCACATGGTGGCTCACAACCATCTGTAATGGGATCTGGTGCCCTCTTCTGGTGTGTCTGAAGAAAGCAATGGTATACTCATATACATGAAATAAATAAATAAATAAATCTTTAAAAAAAAAGAAAAATTAAACTAGC
>NW_021604577.1:13627226-13764929 GCF_004785775.1 Grammomys surdaster
CCCCTCCCTTCTCTCTCCTTTCTCTCTCCCTTGTCCTCTCTCCTCTCCTCTCCCGTCTGCCCCTCTCCTCTCTCATGTGTGCCTCTACCTTCCAGATGTTAGGATTAAGATGTGCACCAAGCCTGGACAGAAGCAGTGTGGTTTTCCTTAGATTTCTATTTTGAGATAGGATTTCGCACTGCTACCCAAACTGGCCACTCCTTCTCCTGCCTCAGCTTCCCAAACACCTGGTTTCAGGTGTGAACCAACAGATCACTCAAAAATGTGGTTTTGCCATAAAATAATAGTCATGATTTAGAGATAAAATACTTTGGGAATCAATCAACAATCTCACTATAGTAGAACCTAACAAAAACCTTCATAAAATGTAGTTAAGTTCAATTAACAAACAGTATGTTTTGCTAAAAAAATAATTAATTGTAATTGCTAAAATCTGATTTCTGGGGCTGGCAAGATGGCTCAGTGGTTAAGAGCAACGGCTGTTCTTCCAGAGGACCTGGGTTCAGTTCCCAGCCCCGACATGATGGCTCATAACTGTAACTCGAGTTCCAGGGTACCCCACACCTTCCTCTGGCCTCTATGGGTATCAGGTACTCATGTGCACCGTGTACTGCACAGGCATACATGCAGGCAAAGCACACATTAAATAATCAGATATTTTTGAAACATCTGATTTCTAATTTTGCTGTCAGCTGTCTTCTCAGAACATTTAAAGTGCCATTTCAACATATTCTAAATCCACGCCTGTAGATCATGGACCCCCGCAGTTGATGACGTGCTACTCTTCCTGTCTTTCACCCCAGCTTGGTAAAAGCCCTTACAGGTATTCAAGTTCATGCTACCTCGGTCTGACTAATAGTTCACAGGTAATTAAATTCTGTGATCCCCCCTCTTGACACATGAATCAGTTTCCTGTTAATACACCCACCCTCTTACTTATTTAAAACAAAATAAGAAAATTTAAATAACAATAAAGCCACAAGCTGAGGAGTTTAAAATTACCATAACAGTTTCCAAATTAAAATAGAATTCCTTTGAAATCTATGAGGCAGGGCTGGAGAGATGGCTCTGAAGCTAGGCGCACTTGTTGCTCTTGCAAGGAGTTTAATTCCTAACACCCACTCCAGGTGGCTCGTAAGCCACCTGCAACCCCAGCTCCAGGACATGCACTACCTTCTTGTGAGGACACCTGCACACATTCATGAATACACACTTAAAGACATGTGAAACTTTGCTTGTGAGCATGCTCAGAGTAGACCTAGATGATTGAAAATTCATTCCTCGCCGGTCGGTGGTGGCGCACGCCTTTAATCCCAGCACTTGGGAGGCAGGGGCAGGCAGATTTCTGAGTTCAAGGCCAGCCTGGTCTACAGAGTGAGTTCCAGGACAGCCAGGGATACACTTAGAAACCCTGTCTCGAAAAAACAAAAAACAAAACAAAAAAAAGAATGAAAATTCATTCCTCAAATAATACCAGTGAGACTGCTCAGCGGGTAGTGGTGCTTGCTGATCCCTGGGACGGTGGAAGGAGAGAACTGACTCCTACAGGTCGTCCTCTGACCTCCACGGGTGCACTGTGACACGTGCCTCCCTCACAGTAAGTTAATTAAAGCGCAATGGAAATTAACATCTATCTCCAGAGCCTCGTTTCTTGTCCCACATTAGTGTCTAGTAAGAGAAACCACCGAGGAAACATAACGACGGTGTGAAGTGACAGGTCCCGCAAGAGGCACCTGCAACACTCTGGTCTAACGCGGGCCGGCCGGCCTGCTGCCAGCTCAGCTCTAACGCCAACGCCGGCCTGCCGGCCTGCTGCCATGCTCAGCACCGTGACAGCCATGCACTCTAACCCTCTGGGACCATGAACCCCAAATTAAACACTTTCTTTTATAAGTTGCTTTGGTCATGGTCATGCCGTTTGTCACACACACACACACACACACACACACACACAAAGGTGGACAGCCAGGGCTAAACAGAGAAACCCTGTCTCGAAAAACCAAAAAAAAAAAAAAAAAAATTATTAGTCCAGTGGCAGTTACAAACAAAACCCACATAATCCTTACTTTGTGCTGGTCACAAAACAGCACACGTTTCTCTTCAGGAAAAAGAAAAGAATCAGGAAAAGGTAGTTTAAAACTCATCCATCCAGAAGTAACCGATAGACTGTACTAAAATTCTGATAGAAATTTAAGGTACATTATGCACCCAGCCTTCCCTCACCCCCTGACACACACCCGTTTTGTTTTTGAGACAAGGACTCACTGTGTAGCCCTGACTAGCCTTGAACTTACCGAGTTCCACTTGCCTCTGCCTCCTGAGTGCTGAGGGTAAACCCTGAGCCACAATGCCTGGGAATTACATGTAATTACATTGTAGTTACAATGTAATCATATTGCTTCTCTACCTAATAAGACAACCCTTCCCAACCCCCACAACACACACTTACCTAGGGACCACATCCAGGGCCTCCAGTTGGGCAAATGGCTCCAGAACTTGCATTAAGAAACTGGTATTGTGCCAGGCAGTGGTGGCGCACGCCTTTAATCCCAGCACTTGGGAGGCAGAGGCAGAGGGATTTCTGAGTTCGAGTCCAGCCTGGTCTACAGGTTGAGTTCCGGGAGAGCCAGGGCTACACAGAGAAACCCTGACTCGGAAAAAAACAAACAAACAAACAAAAAAAAAACCAAAAAACCAAAACTGGTATTGTGTGGTGTGCTCGTGATTCCTGTGCTCTGGAGGCCGAGACAGGTCACTCTTTGGGTCTCACTAGCCAGCAAGTCTGACCACTTTGGTGAGTTCCAGGCCAGTAGGCAGCACCTCAGGAATGACACCTGAGGCTGCCTCTGGTCCCCATGTGCACATGAACACACAAAAAGACTAGGCTTTTTTAAAAATTACATTTATTCATTTATTTTGGAAGGTAAGGGGAGCACCGCCATGGCAAGCTTGGAGGTCAGAGGACAACTTTTGGGATCTGTTTCTGACCTTCTACCATGTGCTTCTGGCATCAAACTCAGGATATTAGGCTTGGCCGCAAGCCCTTTTACCTGCTGAGCTGTCTTGTTGGCCCTAAGCTTATATTTTTTGTTTTTGTTCTTATAATTTTGTTGTTGTTGTTGTTAAGAAAGGGTCTCAGGGCTGGAAAGGTAGCCCTGTGGTTAAGAGTACTTGCTTTGGTAGAAGTACCAGGTTCGATTGCCAGCACCCACATGGTACCTTACAACGGTTTGTATCCTCAGTTCCAGAGGATCTAATACCCTCCGGGCCTGCATATTGTGCACATATATAAAGGCAGGAAAGATATGCACACACATAGAATAAAAATAAGTCTTACAGAAAACAGAGACAAAGTCTCACTATGTAGCCGTGGCTAGCCTAGAATTCACTGCGTAAGCCGGATTGACCGTAAACTCAGAGATCTTGCCCGTCTCTGCCTCCTGAATGCTGGGATTAAAGGTCTGGGGTTTTGCTTGTTTGTTTTGTGTTTGTTTGCTGTCATTACTTGAGACAGGATTTCTTTGTGTAACCTGGGCTGTCCTGGAACTAGTTATGTAGACCAGGCTGCCCTCAAACTCAAGAGATCCACCTGCCTCTGCCTTCTGAATGCATGGGTCACCACCTCCTAGCCAGCTTTTTTTTTAAAGATTTATTTATTTATTTATCTATTTATTTATTTTATATGTACATACTGTTGCTGTCTTCAGACACACCAGAAGAGGGCATCAGATTGAGCCACCATGTGGTTGCTGGGAATTGAACTCAGGACCTCTGGCAGAGCAGTCAGTGCTCTTAACCACTGAGCCATCTCTCCGGCCCCCTCCCTTTTTTTTAAATATTATTTTTATTCTTATTTCTGTGTCTATCTGTAAGTATGCAACGTGTATGCAGGTGCTTATAGAGTCCAGAAAAAAAATTGTTGAATTTTGGTGTTACAGATGTGTGAGTGCTTTGCCTGAGTATATGCATATGCGTCACGTGCGTGCCTGGTGCTTGAACTGGTCAGAAGAAGGAGTGGATCCCCTAACACTGCAGTTATAGATGACGTAAGCCACCTTGTAGGTGTTGGAAATTGAGCCCAGGTCCTCTCTCTGTAGGAGCAGCCAGTGCTCTTAGTCACTGAGTCACTGCTCCATCCCCCAACTTAAAAACTTTAAGTTTTTTAAGTGCATTTGTGATGGGTTTTTTTTTTTCTTTTTTTCGAGACAGGGTTTCTCTGTGTAGCCCTGGCTGTCCTGGAACTCACTCTGTAGACCAGGCTGGCCTCGAACTTAGAAATCCAGCTGTTTCTGCCTCCCAAGTGCTGGGATTACAGGCGTGCGCCTCCACTGCCCAGCTGCATTTCTGGTTTTCATGGGTGTCTGTGTGAGGCTGTCAGATCCTCTGGAGTTACAGTCATAGAGGTACTGGGAACTGAACCTAGGTTCTCTGGAAGAGCAGCTAATTCTCTTAAACACAGAGCCAGCTCCTGAAAACTTCTTAAAGCTAAGTAACAAAGAGGGAATTGAAGGCCTGAGATTCGAATTACAAACAAACAAATGTTTTAGTGTCTATCTGAATCTATCGTTCTATTCTACCGATGCCTACTGGATCACCCTTAGGTACTAAGGCAATGGTTCTCAATCTTCCTAAATACTGAGTGAGACCCTTTAACACAGTTCCTCAGGTTGTGATGACCCCCCAAGTATACAATTATTTTCATTGCTACTCATAACTGTAATTTTATTACTGTTTTGAATCATAAACATCTGTGCTTTCCGATGGTCTTAGGAGACCCCTGTTTGAGGGTCAGTCAACACTGCCTCAGCAGGGTCATGACCCACAGGCTGGGAACTACTGTACTAAGGTTATATAACACACGGTTTCTCTTAATGTTACTTTTAAAAATCCTTTTCCATTTGTACTCAAGTGCTGGCCTTAAACCATGACCTTCAGCCTCAGCCTCCTGTGTGCTAGGATTATAGGCACGTGCCACCATTCCTGACCTAATACACAGCAATATACCTTAATGAAGTTTTATTTATTTATTTATTTATTTATTTATTTATTTATTTTGGTTTTTTTTGAGACAGGGTTTCTCTGTGTTTCTCAGGTTTCTCTGGCTGTCCTGGAACTCACTCTGTAGACCAGGCTGGCCTCGAACTCAGAAATCCGCCTACCTCTGCCTCCCAAGTGCTGGGATTAAAGGCGTGTGCCACCACTGCCCAGCAAAGTTTTATTTATAATGCAATATAATGCCACATGAAACTTCTGTGGAAATCAGACAGACACAGAGGTATAAATGATTTTCCTCAAATGGTTTCCATGGTGGCTGAGTGACACGGTGACTGAGCCATGCCCCGTCTGCTTCACAATGCTCCCTTTTTTGTTTGGGTAAGAGAACATGGGGGCCAGACCCCTCTTCAAATTTTAGCTCACAAATTCTTCAGCGGGGGTGAGGGGGGTGGAACGGTAGGGTGGTCTGTGCTAGAAGGGTGGAGTGTTCATGAAGGTTTGCTGCTTGAGAATCAGATTCTTTTCATCTCTCTTTTATAAGTGCCCAGAAGTAAAATTGCTAGGGTACATTTTTAATTTTATGAAAACCTACCCTGGACCGGGGATACAGCTCAACTGATAGAGAGTGCTTGCTCAGCATGCAGGAAGGCACACGCGGGATCTCCAACACCTATAAACTGCCTACGGTGGTGTAGACCTTAGGTAGAGGCAGGAGGACAAGAAGTTCAAGGTCAGCTTCCTCTACATGGGGAGTTTCCTCTACAGGAGAGCCTGACACAAAACACACGCTAATAAAAACAAACAAAACAACCCGATCCAGAGCTATTGTGCTGTCTCAGCAGCAATGCATGAGTTTATGGTACCTGGCATTTGGCTAGCGTCGGCTGTTGTCTTTATTTACTGTTTTATTTTGATCGGTTTGCCACGATATCACATTGTGGAATCTGTTTCTTAGGCTCTTTGCAAGTTTCCTATGAATAGTTCCAGCCTAGTGTGGAACTTGGTGTGTAGGCCAGGCTGCCCTTGAATTTACAGTAGTTCTCTGCCTCTGAACTGGGATTGCAGGTGTGAGCCACCATGCCTAGCCTTTCCTTGTGATTGTTTTGTTTTGTTTGTTTGTTTGTTTGACTTTTCTGAGACAGGGTTTTGCTCTGTCTCACTGACTGACCTAGTTACTTGCTATGTAGCCCAGGATGGTTTCAAACTCCAAGGACTCATCTTGCCTCCCCCGGTTCCTGAATGCTGAGATGGGTTTCACTACAAACCCCAACCGGCCATTACAGTTTTTTAAACTTGCCTTTCCCTGATGTCTAATGAGACAGGACATCCTGCCGTGTTCTACCTCATCTGAACCTCTTCCATGAAATACCTGGCTATTCCTGTCTTTTACTCGTTTTCTATTTAGAGATCATGTTGTTTGAGATAGGGTTCATGTACCCCAGGTTTGGCTGGGACTCAGAGTAATCCTCTTGCCTCAGAATCTTTAGAGCTGAGATTACAGATGTATGGTACCATTTTTTGTCTTTGTTTGGGTTTCTTTGGGACATGGTCTCCTGTAGCCTATAATAATGTTGGACTCGATAGATAAACTAGCCTTGAGTTTCTGATTCTCCAGCCTCTACTTTCCCAGTGCTGGGGATTCATATATATATAAAATTTTTTTTTTTTTTTGGTTTTTCCAGACAGGGTTTCTCTGTGTAGTCCTGGCTGTCCTGGAACTCACTCTGTAGACCAGGCTGGCCTCGAACTCAGAAATCTACCTGTTTCTGCCTCCCAAGTGCTGGGATTAAAGACTTGCGCCACCACTGCCTGGCTTTCGTATATGGCTTTTGATTCCAGTACAAAACTCTTTCAAAATTGTTTTTGCTCTGGTGAGTCAGTTTAACCTAGTGGTAGCCGGTAGGTTCCGAAGCAAAAACAGGCTCTCCTACTGCATAGCTAGGTGACCTGTGACAAGATTGTAAAGGTCACTAAATTCTTTTCTCTCACTTGAAAATAGAGTTTGAAAGACCACGTTACTTACTGATTGAAAAATGCCCCAATCAGGGACACTCCTTTCATCTCAGCACTCAGTGGGCAGAGGCAGGTGAATCTCTGTGAGTTCCGGGTCAGCCAGTGCTACACAGTGAGACCCGGTCTCAGTTAATAAATGAAGGAAAAGAAGAAACCCAGCAAACCCTAGAATTCCTTTCCTGAAAGAACTTACTTCCTGTTCAGGCAACAAGCCAACTTGGGCTGAGGATTTTTGTTTCAGCTATGACTCAGGGACCTGAGCTCCTCAATTTTCCTCTCATCTTCTTGGGCCATTGTCCTCTAGGTTTGGGGGATCTCTTTAGTTATTTAGTGGGAAAGGGAGAGGGAAGTGCAACAGTGTTTGAGAATTTTCTCTAGCAGAAGCACCACTGGTTCCCACAGTCTGAAGGCACCCACAGCGGCCCAAGTATGGCTATGGCTATAGGCTACAGGGAAGTGAGGAAACGCAGGCTGTGTACCCAGGAGGAAAATAAGTGCGCAGGGCGCTGTCTGGCGGGAAATGCTGCAAAGTCCTGCGTCATCACAGCTGGGCAGGCCTGTGCCTGGGACTGGGTGGCAGTCCTCACTGAACAGGAAGTAGAGGTGACAAGTAAAGGTCCACGCAGCAGCAAGCACACGGGGGTTCAGGCCAGGTGTGTCCAACAGAAGAACGAGAAGTGCAAACGCTTCACTCAATCTGGGCTCGTTTTGAAGACATCTTTCTTCTCTCAGTTTTCCAAATGGAGGCTGCGCCTATACAGGAATACTGTCTTGTAGTGAAACGTTTTCGAACCTCCCTTAATAATTCTTAGTTGACTGTCGGTTTTCCAGTCAGATTATTAGATCATCTATGCCTAAAGAAAAGGTCCTCCCCTTGGGATTGAGTAGATAGACGACTCAGTGGATAATGTGCTTGCCGTGCAATTGGCACTTGCTAGGCTGTGAGATGGAGTCCTCAGAATCCACATGAAGGCAGATGTGGTACACACATCTGTAGTTCCACAGTCCCTATGGTGAGATGAGAGGTGGAGACAGGAGGATCACCAGAAGCTTGAAGACCAGCAAGCCTAGCTTATGCAGCGGCGAATAAAAGACCATCTCAGTAAAGTGGACGGCAAAGACCTGAGGTTGTCCTCTGACCTCCACATGTGACCCTTCGCCAGAACTCACAGATGCATTTTAGTCACACACAGGAAAGTTCTTTCTCTTCCTCCAGTGTGCATGTGTGTGTGTGTGTGTGTGTGTGTGTGTGTGTGTGCATTAGCCGCATTGTTCAGGCTAGCCTTGAACTTGGAGACTTCCTGCTTCAGCATCCAATCAGGTGGGTGACTGGTGTGTCACCGTACCTTACTCAACTTCTTGGTCTGTTTTTGGTATCTATACCTTTTTATCTCTGAATTGTTAGCTATACCTTGAATAGACATGAATAATAGCAAAACAGCGGAAGGAGAGCGGACGTAAGGAAAATGTAACTGAAGCTGTGGTTTATTATGTCTTCATTGTCGCTCTGACTTTTACTAAACCAGAAATGACTCTGGAGTTTTGTCTCCTCCTCCCTCCCCTTTGGGGACAGAGCCTCAATATAGGCTAGATAGCCTAGGCTAGCTTTGACTTTGTGATCCTCATGTCTTAGTCCCCATAGGCACAGACTACTATGGACTCGCTTGGGAATCCATTCTTTTCTCTCCTCCCCACCCTCCCCAGGTCAGGGTGTCTCTGTGTAACCCTGGCTGTCCCAGTGTTTTGTAGACCAGGCTGGCCTTGAACTCAGAGATCCACCTGCCTCTCTGCCTCCTAAGTGCTGGGACAAAAAGCATATGCTACCGCTTCTCTGCTCAGATTTTCTCTCTTTTGATCTGCCAATGTGATGAGTTTTACTTTTTGCTTTCCCAATGCTGCATCTTCCTTCTGCTTAGTCTTTTTTTTGTTTGTTTGTTTTGGTTTTGTTGTTGTTGTTTTTTCGAGACAGGGTTTCTCTGTGTAGCCCTGGCTGTCCTGGAACTCACTCTGTAGACCAGGCTGGCCTCGAACTCAGAAATCCGCATGCCTCTGCCTCCCAAGTGCTAGGATTAAAGGCACGTGCCACCACCGCCCGGCTCTGCTTATTACTAAAATAAGCCCTCTTCTGTTCAGTTGTATTGCTCAGTTAATATGCCACTGGATCTTAATGCTAAAGTTTATTGAAGTGTTTTCACATCTGTTTGAGTAAGTTTAATTCATTTCATTTAGTCATGTTTTATTATATTCTGGTTTTCCCTATGTATGTAGGGTTCTGTTCTTGGTGCTATATACCGTTCTGATTAATACAATGGCCTAGGTAGTATTGATGATAATGTCTATATAAATAATAAAATCTTTTTGGAATTAATACATAAACACTTAAGGAATTCCAGGTGTAGGAGGCTGAGGCAGGAGGATAACTACAAATTGGAAGTTTGAATAGCCAATTCTAGTCCAGATACTGTCTCCAAAAAACAAAATCTGATTCTGGAATCTATGTCCACTCCATAGGTGATGGACTTTAGTCTCCTGTGCTAATGGAAACCTAAACTCAGTTCTGCAGTCCCAGCCAGTGAACGTTTGCAGTAGCCTACTGTTCCTCTAGCACGGTGAGGCATCCTTAACTACCACAGAGATAGCTGGCAAATATAAGAGACTACTTTTATTTGATAAAACAGAACTTACCCAAAGCATAGAGGGGAAATGAAACTCCTCTATTTTTGAATTTCCCTGATATGATCACCTAATGGCTGGCAGTCCCCGCCTTCCAGCTCCCACTGTTCACTTAAAAAAAAGAAAGAAAGAAAAGGAATGTTTCATGAGTTTTCGAGTCATCCTTGCATGCTAATTTTTTCCATATTGTCCCAATGTTAGCATACGTGCTGCTGAGGCGAGCAGACCTCTATCCTTTTTTTCTTCAGTATTAGGGAGTGGACTCAGAGCCTCGAACAAGCTCGTCAAGTCCTCCAGTGCTTCAGCCCACAGCGCTCGCTGGCAGCCTCCGGGGGAGGATCAGTTAGCCTTACAGTTTTTCTAGATAACCGTCCTTTCTAGCTATGACACACTCTGCTGCTATCAAAAGTTGTTAGAAACTCCAAAAGGCAGCTCTTCAGGGTTGTTACCCTTTTCTCCAAAGAAAGATGCCAAAGTAGATGGTTCTTCTGGCTGGCACTTTCCTAGTGAAGAACACAACCGGAGAGCTTCTGGTTTCTCGGAGGGGCCCAGATTCCTATGATTGTGTTCTCGTGATCTGTCAAAGCCTTCGGAAATAGTGGTCAAATGGATACATATTGTAGGACCTCGGGCAGTCTTTGCTTTCCTATTTTTTTTTGTTTGTTTGTTTTGGTTTTTGGTTTTTTGTTTGTTTGTCTAGGCTGCCCGCCAATCCACTAAACAGCTGAATATGAACTCTGTTTTTTCTATCTCTCTTCCTTCCTTCCTTCCTTCCTTCCTTTCTTCCTTCTTCCTCCTCCTATTCCTCCTCCCCTTCCTTCTCCTCCTCCCCCTCTTCCTCCTCCTTCTTTTAGTTTGATTTTTCAAGACAGGGTTTCTCTGTGTAGCTATGGCTGTCCTGGACTCACTCTGTGGACCAGGCTGGACTTGAACTCAAAGGAATTCACCTGCCTCTGCCCTTGAGTGCTGGGATTATAGGAATGTGTTAACAAGCATAGTGTGTGCACTGCTGACCTCACACCCAGGGCTTCGTGCACACTAGGCAAGCACTCCAGCTTGACTAGCTACATTCCACAGTCCAATTTCCTTTATTCCTATTTTCTACAGAATGAGAATAACAATACAAGATGTTTGAAATACCTTTCATCTGAGTCATTATGACTTCATTGTTCTTCAGGTTAGTACTGGCAACGTGTTTAAGAGATTTTTAAATTTAATTTTTGTACCTTTTTTATTTTTTGTAGTGCTGGGAATTAAACTTGGGGCCCTCCGTATGTTAGGCATGTGTCTGCAGTGAATCACTTCCCAAGCCATTTTTTTTATTTTAATTAAGAAATTATTGAGAACTGGGTGGTGGTAGCGAGTGCCTTTAATCCTGGTACTCACTCCTGAAGCAGAGGCAGGCAATATCTCTGAGTTTGAGGCCAGCCTGACCTACAGTGAATTCTGAGACAGCCAGGGTTATACAGAGAAATCCTGTCTCAAAAACAAAAACAACAAAAAAAACAAAAACAAAAAAACCCCCCAAAAAACAAAAAAATGCCGGGCAGTGGTGGCGCAGGCCTTTAATCCCAGCACTTGGGAGGCAGAGGCAGGCGGATTTCTGAGTTCGAGGACAGCCTGGTCTACAGAGTGAGTTCCAGGACAGCCAGGGCTACACAGAGAAACCCTGACTCAAAAAAATAAAAAAAAAAAAAAAAGAGAGAGAGAAAATAAAAATAAATAAATAAATAAATAAATAAATAAGCAAACAAACTCTGGTACTATTAGAAGTATTGTGTGTGGATACTACTGTATAATGTAGCCATCAGAGGACAACTTTAGGTTGTTATCTCCTCCCAACTGTATACGGGTTCCAGGGACTGAATTCAGGTCACTAGGTTTGCATAGCAAACACTACCTTCTGAACCATCTCACTGTCCCGGTCCTTGGTTGAGGCAAGACCTTATTTTGTAGACTAGGTTAGTCTCAAACTCGTGATCCCCTGCCAGCTTCCCCAAGTACAGAGGATTCACTACCACTGTATCATAGTCCGTGTGTGGAGTGGGGGTGAGGGTGTGGTGGTGGCGGTGGTTTTTCTTTTGTTTTGTTTTGAGAGCTCTGGCTGGCCTGGAAATAACACTGTAGAATGGTCTGATCTTGAACTCACAGAAGAATATGACATTATACATGGCCAGATTTCGTTTTTATAAAATTATCTTTTAAAATTTTTCCTAATATTTGATATGTCTTAAATATTTGATTCCTTAGTTCTTCAAGTCAAAGACATATCATTATTTTCTGTGCAGTTTTTCTAACCAAGCAGGATTAGACCACCAGGCATGATGGCACATGCCTTTGCTCTCAGCACTTGAAGGCATCAGTGGCAGATCTCTGTGAGTTCAAGGCTAGCCTCGTCTATATAGTGAGTTCCAGTCTAGCCAAGGCTAGACAGTGAGACGACGTCTCAAAATAAACAAACAAAAAACCAATAGGGAAGCAGTTCATTTATTGTGGGATAGGAGTAAACACTTACTTTTTAGAATACAAGGAGTCAGAAAAGCATATGTACCTAGTAGAAGACAATACCACCTCTCCTATCAGAAAGTTCTAGGACACAAAGTAAATATATTTATGGTGGAAGACTGAGTTTAAATAATGAGGAAAGAAGTGTTTTCATGGAACCTTCCATGTTTCCACCTTGACTACCTATTTCTCATGCTCACGTCTATGCCCACTGCTGTAAGGATTGCCCATGACTCTTGGCTTACAGTCTCAAACGGTATATGTGCTGTGTGGGCATCTGGAACATTCTAGCTTTTATCTGGGCATAGTGGTACAAGCCTGTGGATCCCAGCATTGGGAAGTAGAAACAGGAGAATCAGGAGTTCAGGCCAGCCTAAGCCATAGGAGACTCTGTCTCAAAGAAACAACTTAAAAGAAAAGGTGGGGAGAGAAAAACCTGGCTGGTGACCAAGAGTCAACTCTTAAGTGAATTTACATTCACAATTTAACTCCTTGGAAAGAGACAACAGGCCGGGCAGTGGTGGCACATGCCTTTAATCCCAGCACTTGGGAAGCAGAGGCAGGTGGATTTCTGAGTTTGAGGCCAGCCTGGTCTACAGAGTGAGTTCCAGGACAGCCAGGGCTATACAGAGAAACTCTGTCTCGAAAAACCAACCAACCAACCAACCAACCAACCAACCAAACAAACAAACAAACAAACAAAAAAGGAAAGAGACAACAGCAAAGCAACATTACATTATTGCTTTTTTCTTTTGTAAAAGCTTTATGATTAATTTATCAAACAATTTGTTACCTACATGAACAGGAAGGGTGGTACACTCCTGTAACTCATCTTCTTAGGAGACTGAGGCAGGAGGATCACAAGTTGGAGGCCAATCTGGGCAACTAAGTATGATCCTGTGTAAAATAAGATACAATAAAATAAAAAGAGCTTGGCATGTTGTTCAGTGGTGATGCACTCACTGCCTTTCTGAGGCCTTGGTTCAACCCTCAGTACCAAAATAAATAAGGAAATTCATTACTCAAAAACTCACAGTGTACTCTCGCGCTCGCACACACACACACACTCTTTATATAAATGTGTGTGTGTGTGTGTGCGTGTGCACTTGATAAAAACACAAACAAAACATAGCAAGAATTCAAACTAAGACTACAGGAACTTGTAGAGAACACTTAGTAACACAAACAGAATGAAGGCAGGATTGTTCAGTGGTTAAAGGCACCTGCTGCCAGTCCTAAGAACCTGAGTTAAACTGCCAGGACCTATCTACTGGGAGGAGAGGATGACTCCTGCAAGCTGCCCTTTGACCACCTGCATGCAGGGATAAGACACAAGAGAGGGATACGATTAGGTTCCTCCTCAGGAATCAATGTGAAGTCCTAAAGTGTGTCAGGATAAGTGAGGCTGGGGTATGGTAAGAGACCATAGACCAAAGGAAAACACTAAGAAGGGGAGAGGTATTAGAGAAAGAGACATCCAGGAATAAGGAAGGACCTAAGGTGGACAAAACATGCCAAAGGTACGTGTTCTAGTTTGCTGTCTGTTGCTGTAATAAATGCCACGGCCAGAAGTTCCTTTCAGTCCCTCAGTTACTTTCCTTTTACAGCCCCGGGCCACCCGCCTGGATTGGTATTACCCACAGTGGGCTGAGCCCTCTTACATCAATCTGCAATCAAGGAAATGCTCTACAGACATGCTCACAGGTCAATCCAATGGAGGACTGACCTATGGGCAATTGAACAGCTTCCCTAGTCCCAGATGGATCAGGGTGACCACTGACGTTAACTATAACAGTGCATATTAAACTCTTGGGGAGGAGAAAAATGAGGAATTTGTATTGAAAAAAGAGGACATGCAACATGGCCCAGGCTCTGTAAATAAAGCAGGGTGGAAGCAATTGCTGAGGATAAAGGTTAGAGCAAAAAGTGAAGGAACTCGGGTCAGAGCCTTCAGCAAAGTGGGAAAGAGGTTGCCTAGAAAAACCTGCTGTAGGGCACACTCAACAAAGTCAGCGTGGGATGCCTTCAAAGACAAGCAGGGGGTCGGCAAAGACCCCTGACTAGACAGCAGCTTTTTGGTAATGTCTAGAAATGGTCACAACGCTGAGGTCTCCCATAGCTCTGCTGAACTCCCTGAGTAGGCAGGCACTTGGCTGGGTGGGGGGTTACTTGAAGAAAGGGAAGAGTGGAAACAGATTTGACTAATGGGCTTATAGGTAAATCTATCAATTTCAGAACATTCTTATTTCCTATTTCTGGAAATTTATTATTATTATTAACGTTTTTGAGACAAAGGCTCACTCTGTGGCCTAGCCTGGCTTTGAATTCACACGATCCACCTGCCTCAGGAAGGCAGGAGCCACCACAGTACACAGTGCACAGAGTGCGATATTTCCTCTCCCTCCCGGCCCTAGTCTATTCTTGATCACCACATTTCTGCCAATGCTGCTACTGCTAGTCTAGACTCCCTGGCCTGAAATCTTTTCTTCTTCCCTTAGCATGCCATCACTGACACAGTCATACGAGGACAAAGTTTAATTTACAGAGAAGGCACAATAACAGATAAACACTAGTGCTTACGGTAATACATCATAATAAATGCCACGCAGGCTCCCTTCTGGAAAGAGTCAGGACACGCTGTCTGTTGCAGAGCACAGCTGACAGCAGGTACTTGGAGGCCGCAGGGAGTGAGAGCCCTCGAGGGAGGGCTGCAGTAGGCTCATACTGTGACTAAGCTGCTACCTCCTCTCCCCCAGTAGTTTCCCTGCCTTGAAGGCTCTGCCAGATCCAGTACCCACTACCAGACTCATCTCGATAATGTCAGTCTTGAGAGTCACTCATCATTTAAGTCATCAGGAAGCTGATACAGGATCCCCAAGAAAAAAGAAGAAGACCCTGGAGGAGCTCATGTTCAGTGAGAACGGGAACAGCTATTGTACTCAGGACCGGCGTAGGGAGACAGATTTGGGAAGGGCTTCTCTGAGGGGAAAGAGAGGGAAGAGATAGCAGGTAGCTTGGAAACACCAGGGCATAGTGAACAGACTGATACCAGGCAGATTCAGAATGTTTCAGGAAAAAGACTGGGTCACTGAGACTAGGAGAGAGAAGATGCTAAGGAGTGGACTGATGTCTTCCCTGGGTAGAGTCTATTGGATTTGTCAGACAGGAGTCAGATTCAAGTGCAGTTTCAGTAGCAAAAAAAGGAAGTACAGAGGATAGGTAAAGATGCCACAAGTACAGAGAATGGGGAAGGCTCATAGATCTTTTTAAAATATGGGTTGAGAAGGGAAGGAGGAGGATAAAAGCCAACAGGCTTAGTCCTCCCAGCCCCTGTGAAACAGACCTGCTCTATTTCAGAGCCTAGGGGCATAGATCCCTGCGGTGAAGAAGCTGCTATTTAGAGAAAGGTGATTGAAGAGAGAAAGATCCCCACAGGGGTCTGAGAAGATGGAATCTAATCAGGAAAATGGTTTTGTGCCTTTATGATCATCCTCTGACTGTGTGCATGCCAATTTGCACGTGTATGAGTGTACAGGCTGCACAACTATAAACTGAAAAGCTTCTGGATCTAAAGTCTGAGTATGGACATGACTGCACAAGTGGGGGGGGGGATCCCCACATCTGATCTCATGACACGGGCAACAATCAAATAACGAACACCCGAGAGCTGTTTGCATAGCCGTATGCAAAATATGAATGACAACAGAAATCGTTAAACATCTGCGAGTATTACAAATATTTTCAGACTCTAAACTGGATCTTTTAATGTTATATTGCCAGTGTAAATTTATGTTAACTGCCACACATTTAGTTAAGTCAGGTGTCCAAACTAGGTCTCAGCAGGTTAAAATAAAAGTATAGAAGGGGTGTACACCTTTTGGACCTTTTTAGGGGATAACCTTGCCCGATTCTAGCTTCTAGAGACAACCACACAGGCTGGCGACGCAGCCTGTTGTGGAAACCTTGACTAGAGATAACGACATTCCTTGGCTTTTGACCTAGTTTCTTCATCCAAAACCAGCAGTGCCACATGTCTCTGACTTTTGTGCAATCATCTTCTACTCTTTCTAACCACAGTTAGGGACTGGGGCCATAGCTCAGCCGGGAAGTGCTTACCTAATGTGTTAGGCTCTGGGTTCCCCTCAGGAGAGTATCAAAAAAAAAAAAATTAAGCATAGTTGCAAAGTGTCTGCTTGTAAGAACTCCTGTAGTTAGGTTAGATGCAACTGGGGGACACAAGGCAATCTGCCCATCTCAAGGTCCTTAGCCGTAATTACACTTGTGAGTATCTTGTGTAAACTAACATACAGACATGGGCGCCTCTGGAGGCCTTACTCTGCCTACCACGCTAGAGCTAAGTATGAGGTTGTTATTTTAAGGCGGCAGTTTGAGACAGGCAAAATAGTTAATATTGGAAAGTTTGGAGCTGGAGAGATGGCTCGGTGGTTAAAGCGCTTGCTGTTCTTTCGAGGATCCATACGAGAGTCCCAGCACCCATGCACGACTAGCAATCATCTGTAAACCCATCTCTAGAGGCTCTGACACACCCTGCTTGGCTTCCACAGACAGTGCTCACAAGTGGCACACATACATGTATACATGCATACATACACACATACATACATGCGCGCATACATACATACATACATGCAGGCAAACACTCATTGTGAAACAAACAAATACATCTGTTTTTTAAGTAAAAAAAAAATACAGAGAGGTTTGATATTTGTACTTGACTTGGAAAAGATACTTGGTCAAACTGGAATCTAGGTGAACTAGATTCTAAAGGCCAGGCGTTCGGAGTGTGAGGGCTACAAAGTTGTAGACAAGTGGTCAACTGGTTGAGCCAGAACTTTCCTTTCAGTCTGTAAAGAGAAATATAGCTGGAAAAATAAATCTCAACTGTGCTAAGTAAGGAAGCAAACACGAAGACAACAGAAACCACAGAGGCCGCACGACTTCCAGGTTCTAGAGCGGGTACTGGTAACCGACCTAAAAGGGAGAAAATCCTAAGTGTTTCCATTTCCAGGAGCTTATGGGATTAGCATGCTTCATGTGGGATTCTTAGGTTAGAATTTATTTACAAACTATATTCACGGCTGGCTTCTGAATTCAGCTGCTCTGTGCCTCTCCTTTGCTGCCATGAAGTCTCTGGATATATGTGTTACCACATGAGTGTACTCCTTGTAAAGCCAGATGGCCAGTTCTTGATGTCAAAATAGCATTTCTTGGCAATCCAGTTCCAACTATAGAAGCCAAATGGTAAGAAATACTATTCTAAGTACTTTCAGAAATATGATACAGGCAGTATTCTTCCCCAGTGGGTTTTGCATACTTGCTGTGTTCCAGGCATTGTCCTGAATTTTTTTTTAAAATTAAAAATCAAGTAGTAAGAGTTTCAATGATCCCTGCTTGTAGACTGCAGCATGAACACAAAGGGGAAAATAAAAGAAGAACAAATATATCCTAATATTTTCTACTCCAGTAACAATTAGTCAGTAAATGACATGTCAGATATTAGTGAAACTGTAAAACTCCGTTTTGCTATTGATTAAAGGGAACTCTGTAATCCATATTTTAAAGCCACTGATTTATTCCTTGTATATCTCGTCTCTTAAAAGAACAATAGATTTGGCTGAACATAGTAACAATTTATCCTGTAAGCTACAATCCAGGTAGATTTTAGATGTATGATGGACATTCTATCTCCATATTAAAATGAAAGCAGGTGTTCACCTGACTCTGCATCAAATAATATAATCAAATTAAATTTCTGTTTTGTACATCTATTTAATCACTGACCCAAACAACAAATGTGTGCCAAACTCCTGTCATAGAGGGGCACCATGCACGGCTCTGTGTGATACACGTAACACAGGTATTTAAAATGTTTATAAATTTATTATTTATTTATATATTTATATAAGGTATGTACATTTTTATAAAATTCTATTTTTATAATTTTTTAATAGTTCTAAACTTATTTGACTCTTCTTTCCTATTAGAAAGTAAATATTTCTGTCAGTTACCTGTCTTTGTCTTCCCCTTTTATCTTCAATCAGTGTATCTTTAAAAACAATCAGTGTATCTTTCTTCAGTGAAGAGTCTACCTTTCGGCTCAATCTGCTAGCCACCTTCTATCTGCCCAGAGGCAGCCAGTGTCCTTTGGAGACTATCCTTCCAGATGTGTCTTAGTGTTTGCTTTTAGATTTGTGTGTATGAGTGCTTTGCCTGCATGTTTGTATGTGTATCATGTGAGTGCCCATGAAGGTCTGGAAGAGGCATCAGATCCTTTGGAACTATAGTTAACATTATAAGAAACCATATGGGTACTGGGAATTGAACCTGAGTCCTTTACACGAGCAGCAGTTGCCGTCTCTGTAGCCCTTAGATGTATTTTAATATCAAGCAGATATGTAAGGATATCAAGCTATAAAATGTTTGTGTATCTTTTGTTCTTCCTCATTTCTTTTTTTTTCTGAAGACACATTCCACATTTTATTTACATTTTAAGACTAACTTTCATCTCAAAATCATACATCCATAAACCTATTTCCTTTTTGTTCACTTCACTTAAAACTTCTAAGCATGTTTTATTAAACAAAGACTGTAAACAGATTATGTCTGTTACACGTAACAAACGGGAACAGCTTTTAACAGAAATTCAAAACCCCAAACATCTTTTTATTATAAATACAGGTATCAAAACAATCCTGAACCTATTTTAGATACTAGTAGTAGTCAGTACCCACACTGCTTCAAGAATTAACACAATTGGTGACTAGTCATTCTATCTGCTACTTTAAACAATTCCAACTGCAGCTCTTAAATATGATGGATAAAACATGCCATTTCTGTTCTTCCATCTTGAGACTTTACTTTTCAGAAAAACAAAGGTTTCCATGGCCATCTGACAGTTTTTTAACATGCTCCTGTCTTGAAAACCTGAATTCCACTTTGAGTACTTCAGGTTCATGTTTAAACGACAGTGCTTTAAGAGGACAAAAAAAAAAAAAATTGCGCTGCACTTCTCTTGTTACCTGAAAACATAATAGGTGTACATATATTAAATATATTCTTACGACTGTCCAGGTCATGTTCACCAGCTGCAATTCTTTTACTTAATGTGTGGGTATTTTGCATGGTGATATTTAATCAAGACAATAACATGAGCTGTTGAATTAAGACAAGTTTGAGATCCACTAAAATTAGTTGTTGTACGTCTGTCCTTCTGGTGGCTGTGGAAACTTCATATTTTCTTTGGACATCATAAGACGTCTTAGCTCTTGAAGTACAACTTTAATGCTATAGGAATTTTGCCATTTTGCTAATACTGGTATGCTCCGTGCATCCGCCATTCCACTGGAGTTATTGATTCCATTCATATTAATTTTTGTTACAAATCTGATGTAGGAGCTTCTGGGTATTTAGATCCACATTCTACTTTCAGGCTATATATTCTGTTTTCATAGTTTGTCCTTGGTGGCCCAATAATCATGCCTGTCCACCTTGTAAGTGTCATGTCTTCATCATCTTCAAGGCCCCAGCTAACCGTACCATCACCTACTCCTTTTTGCCCTTCTTCAAGTTCTTCCAACAAGCGAAAATTACGAGGAACTTTAACTCCTTGAAATGTAACAATTACAATGTCTTCCTCATTTCTTAATGCCCGAATACTAGCCATTGTATCCACTCATAATTTATGTAATTGTTGACATTTCCATTTGTTTTAATCTGCCATTTCCAACACTACCAAATTAAATATTCATATCGAGATGCCTGTGGAATATCTTCCTACACATGGAATTCCTAGCATGTTTGTAATCTTATGTAGACTTTTTTGTCTATCTTCCCCTCTATAGAAATGTACTTTTCCACAGACTCGTCAACATGGTGGTGAGCTTTGCTAACATAGAAGATGAAAACTGTGCTCTCAGTGTAGCCCTAGCCTGAATTTCTCTTACTAATGGGACTGGGAGTGACTCAAAAGCCAGCTGTATTTCTACTGTTTCCCCTGGGTGATTGTGATTATAAGAATTCTTCATCTAGGAGGGAAATTTGTCCACAAGTTGCAAATATTTTTTTTTCCCAATTTGACTTTTGTATTTCAACTTTGTGGTAGCTGCTGTCACGCAAAACTTTTGATTTTTACTTTATGGAACCAAATATTGTGAATTCTGTGCTTTGTGTTGTTATATTTAGTCTTTCCTCATTTATAGATACCTTTAAAAACTATGGTTTCCTGTGGCACTTTCATGGTGAATAAATAGTCTTTGTGATTTTCTTTTACTTTAAATGTATTTACTTACTGTTGTGTGTCTGTGATGTATGGATGAATGTGTGCTGTGCTGTGCTGTGCTGTGCATGTGGAGGTCAGAGGGGCTATCAGCATTCAACTTGCATCATCGTCTTTGCGTGTCCAGTGAACCATTTTGGAGGCCCCATTAACGATTCTCAGTCATTACACACTCTAAATTGTCTTTCCCATAAAATCAAGTCCCTTGTTTCAATTTCTATCTGAGCTTGAATAGCAAATCTTTGTTGTTTTTCTTTTTGTTGTTTTGATTTTTGTTTTCTGAGACAGGATTTCTCTGTCCTGGAAGTAGCACTGTAGGACAAACTGGCCTCCAACTCAAGGAGAAGTGCTTTCCCGGATTTTTTCAAACCTTAAGGCCCACCTCCAGTGACACAGTTCCTCCAACAGGGTCACACCTCCTAATCTTTCTAATCTTTTCAAACTCCACTCCTTGGTGACTAAGCATTCAAATATCTGAGCCTAAGGGGGCCATTCTTATTCTAATGACCACAAGAAAACAAACTTTTCCACATGATAATATGCTGAAATTTTAATTTTCTAAGTTTACATAATTCTGAAATAACAATCTATGAACAGTCAAAAATCAAATAAATACATGTAACCCAGAAAATTAAGTATGAGAACAGAAAATTTTATTTTGATAGTATTTTGATAAAGGAATAAAATATTAATTTTGGCCCGGCAGTGGTGGCCCATGCCTTTAGTCCCAGCACTTGGGAGGGAGAGGCAGGCAGATTTCTGAGTTTGAAGCCAGCCAAGGTTTACAGAGTGAGTTCCAGGACAGCCAGGGCTACACAGAGAAACCCTGTCTCAAAAAACTAAAAAATAAACAAAATAAATAATTTTGATACCATAATAAAATAATTTAGTCAATACTTGTATTTATAAGAAAAAGAAAATAAATACTTGCTTTTAAAATTTTTAAGAAAGATTTAAAATCATATTTACTTATTGGGATAGGGGACACAAACGAGGTCAAAGGACAATTTATGGGAGTGGGTTTTCTCCATTATGTGGGTTCTGGAAATGGAACCTATGTAGTCAGGTTTGGTGACAAGTGTCTTAATCCACAGAACCATTTGCCTGCCTACCTTATTGCTTTTTGATAATTTTAACAACTTTTAAAATGTAGCAAACAGTAAGTTAAAAACTAGAAGTATTTGGATTTCTAGCTTACTAGTAATTTTGGCTTTTGGACTGTGCTAATCTAGACCTCAGGCTAGGGGCTTCACATGCTTAGGCCCCTAGGTTACCTGCATATCACACACATACATACACACACACACACACACACACACACACACCACACACCTTGTAAATTAAATTTTCTTCTTGCCTCTAGTTTAGGTGACTGTTGTAGGTGCTATTAATAACTACTTCCTAGAGAATTCTCACTTATTATTCTGTATATTATTTGAAGGCCAATCTTAAAAACACCAAATCTTTTTAAGTGTGTACTTTTCTGAAAAGCATACAGGCTTATGCATATACTTGCCACTGGGAGACTTCTAAGCTTCTGTGACTATGCTCATATAGAAATGTGTGTGCATACATACTATTAATAATTTTTAAGTATCATAGAATAGACTTTCACTGTTTTGTTTTGCTAATTCTATAATCAGCTAAAAAGTAGTTTGAGAAGTTCATAACTGGTAAATAGTCTCAAACATTTCCCCCTCCCAGTACAAATAGTTATAGAAGATCCCAGTTTTAAAAATCATTTCACAGTATTAGAAATTAGAAAAAAAGTAACATTTTATTGGATGACTATTCTTCAGGAATACTTTTAGACTCATTCTTACACGTTAATTTGCAAATAAGCAAACAGAGTGATGGCAAAAAATATTAAAAGCTTGTGAACATTCTGAATGATTTCTAATTTAGAATATCCTTTCCAAGTCAAAAGTCCCAAGTCTTATAAGAATTAAAACTGTTTTCATTTATGAAAATTACTGATATGGGAAATTGTTTTATGAGACATTTCAGTAGTAAATTTAACATTGTTAAGATTCTAATTGAACTAAACATTGACCTTAAATTACTTATAGATGATAAGTTACTTACACTTTTTAAAAATTCTGTGTTTAGTTTTAAATATGTGGGGGATCCTGTAAGTATGATGGCATTTCAAACTTCTGTCTTTCCCTGAGCTATCAAACTCTTTGAATTGTTTTAAGTATTAAGACGGAGTGGTGTCAAGAAAGGTACTTTCTTTCAAGATGGATGTTTACGCATGCAAAATACTTTGAGGGTTTTAGCAATTTCATTTCTTAGTCCTCCCTTCTTCAAAACGCAATTTAAATCGGAGCCAGAATCCCCTTTTCCGTTCAATAGCTGAGCGCGGGTGGCCCACTGGAAAAGATGAAGGCTTTACTTTGTCAGCCATGTGTTTAAGGAACACTAGCGCTTTCCCTAGATCCTCTGGCCGATAATCTCAAACATGGAGGATGCTTCTGATTCTTCACGAGGGGTTGCTCCATTAATTAATAATGTAGCTCTCCCAGGCTCTTCGCCCTCTCTTCCTGTATCAGTGACAGGCTGTAAAAGTCATCCAGTAGCCAATAAAAAGGTAGAAGCGAGAAGCGAAAAGCTCCTCCCCACTGCTCTTCCTCCTTCAGAGCCGAAAGTAGCTCAGAAACTTCCCGGGAGCGCGGAGAGGCGGGGAAGTGCCGGCGGGACGAGTTCCCCGCGCGGAGCCCGGCAGTGGCAGCGCGAGCGGCGGCGGCGGCGGCGGCGGCGGCGGTGGGGAGAGACTCCGGGGCGGGGCGGGCCGGGCCCTCGCGGCGTTCCTCGTGGGAAGGTGCGGCGGCGGGCAAGTGCTCGCAGGTGAGGGGCTCGCCTGCCGGCGTCCCGGGGAACCGGGAACAAAGCGCGGCGGCGCCCGGGGTCCGCGGCCGCCCGGCTCCGGGATGCGTCGAGCGAGCACGTTGCGAGTCCCGGGAGCGGCGCTGGGGGGAGGGAGCCGCCGCACTGCCCGCCGCGGGGCGTCCGCCCCATTGTGAGGTGCCCGCGGGGCGCGCCGGGGCCGCGGCCGCCCGACAGACGCGGCACCTCGGCGGCGGGGAGGACCGGACTGGTCTGTCACACAAAAGGCAGCCGAGCCGCCCCGGGCGCTCCCCGATCTTACCGGCTTTCCTTTCCCTCCAATTTGCCTAGGGACGCGGGCGGACGCGCGCAGCCGGGAGATGCCGCTGCTTCACCGAAAGCCGTTCGTGAGGCAGAAGCCGCCGGGGGACCTGCGGCCGGACGAGGAAGTTTTCTACTGTAAAGTCACCAACGAGATCTTCCGCCACTACGAGTAAGGCCGGCCGCGGGGCAGCGGGGACGGCCCCCCCCCCCCCAGCGCCCTTTTGTCTGTCTCGTCTCCTCTTTTCTCTCCGGGACCCGTGACGGGTGGCCGGGCCGCCCCTCCCCTCCCCCGCGCGCCGTGGGGACCGCGTGGGACCGGCCGGCGGCGGGGCCCGCAGAGGCCGGCGACCGCTCGGAGCCGCCGCGCTCGCCAGGCGGGCGGAAACTCCCCGCCTCGCCCCTCCCCGCCGCGGCCGCACGCGCTCGGCCGCCGGTTCCGGGATCCCCCCGCCGGGGTCAGCCGCGCGCCGCCGCGGTCCCGCAGCCCGGGGTGGGGATCCCTGACCCCGAGGGCAGGAAGCGGCTGGCCCCGGGACTGGGTTTTTCGCGGTCGCGCGTGGCTCCTGACGTTTGGTGGCGGCGGTGGCGGTGGCGGTGGGTAGCTGCCATGGCTAAGGTGTGGACAGGGGCAGGAGTGGAGGTTCGCTCCGCCGAGGGGCGAGGGGTGTACTTCACCGGCCAGGAGGACCGGGCCGGGGGCGTTGGGGCACGGGTGTCCCGAGCGGCGGCCTCGCGCCCCGCGCCGCCTAGGCCTGAGAGTGTGCGACGAGAGCCGCGCTCTGTCACCGCCTCTTCTTGGTGACTAACTCCCCGTCCCCGGGGAACTCGGCGGCGTCTCCGCCCCCGGGAGACCTGCGAGGAAGAAGTCTGGCCGAGCGTGGGGAAAGGGAGTGGGAGACAAGCTGGGTCCCGGACGCCCCCCACCCCGGTTTTCCTTTCGAGTAACCAAGCGCTCGGCGGTGGGAGTTAGGAGAGGGGTGGGGGGGGAGACAAGTTCAACTCTAGCTTCATTCTGTCGCCTCCCCCCCCTCCCCTGGCGCATGTGGGCCGCCTGACATGTGCCACTGCTTTTGTTTTGATAAGAACCCGGAGCTGCCGAAGATGTAGCTTCGACTCCCAGTTTTTTAGTTCATTGCTTGGCACATCCAAGAGTTTCCGTGGTTTCAGTGACACGAAGCGGTGGGATATGTTTCAGCGACCCGCGTTTAAACAGGGACTCTTTAAGTGAGAGCCCGAATTGATCAGTCACAGGAACAGCCTGGTCCTCACCCCCACCCCCACCCCACCCCCAGCCCTTTTTCGTCCTTTATCCTCCACGCAGACTCTCTTTTGTGGCTTAGAAACCGTATGTTAATAGCAACCAAATAGGTTGTGTGTAGGAGGATTTCTGAGTGTGGGGGCCCGGGAGCAAGGCTTGATCCAGGCAGGTCTTTGGGCAAACTCTACAGCCAGCTCAGAAAGTAGTGAGATTAGAAAAGTCCGTTCCAAGTAAGACCCCACCCCCATCCCCACCAAGAAGGGGTTGCAGGTAAACGTGTTCTATCTAGAGACGCAGATAGTACTTTTCATCAAACAGCACCTTGAAGTAGGAGTGCACATCTCGCTGGGCTCCTGTACGGACTTGTTTTATTACCTTGAGTGCACTCTTGTAACTTCTTCGGTGGATTTGAGTTGAGTAACTGTGCAAGGATGATGTCTTCATCTAATGTTGAAGCTAAAATCCTGAGGACGAGTCCTGATTGCTTTCTAATGTAAGAGTACCAAGAAAATAGTGAGCACGCTTACATCCAAAACCCTTCCTTGGTTTTTCTATAAACAATCTTTTGAAAAGGCTCCCCTGGCATGATACTCAGGAGGCTGAAGCGGAGGGTCTGCAAGTTCAAGGCCAGCCCTGGGCCACAGAGTGAGTTTTGGGTTACAAAGTGAAGACCCCAGGTTAAAACACAAACAGTGCCTCCAATCCAAACTTCAAAAAGAGGCTACTGCCATCATTGCAGAGGGCAAGGTAGACTTGACTTTTATCCCCTGTGAATTAAAAACCCTTGGTGTACTTTGGTACCTGGGATGAATTATTCTAATCACAGAGAAGCCTGAAATGCTGAAATAAAGATTTTTTTTGTTTTTTTTGTTTTTTTTTTTTTTGCATCCCAATAGGAAAAATGAGGAATTGTATGTTTTGAAGTTTTAGGATATTAAAACATTTAAAGATAGCTTAAAACAAAACAAAACAACCTCTGTATTTTCTTCCCAGTGCTAAAGTATTTGAGGTTTTGGAAGTTACAGTTTAAGAGAGATGATTTTTGGTAACATATTTGATCATTTGTCTTAAACAAAATTGCATTATGCCCTTAGATATTTAGTCCTTATGATTTTTGGATCATCTATAAAGTACAAGACTTGTCATTTAGCTGTGTTAATTTATTTTCAATTGTCTTCCCATTCCCTTAATTGGTAAGAAGTTATCTTTCCAAAACTGCATTTAAGGTGGATGGTATATACTGATCTATAGAAACAGAAGGAAAGCTATTTTAACGTACATCTTAAATTGGTTTGTGTTAATTTGAAGGTTACCTTTTGTATTAAGAATCTTGTATTTGCTTTAATCCCAGCACTTGGGAGGCAGAGGCAGGCAGATTTCTGAGTTCAAGAGTTTGAGGCTAGCCTGGTCTACAGAGTGAGTTCCAGGACAGCCAGGGCTACACAGAGGAACCCTGTCTCGAAAAACCAAAACCAAAACCAAAAAAAAAAAAAAGAATCTTTTATTGGTCTGAGTGTTTATCTCTGCTCACCCTGTTACTTCACCTTTTTTTTATTTTTTATTTTTATTTTTTTCTCTCTTAAGTGTACATTTCAGCCTCGCCTTCAGCTTCCAGCTTTGGTCACTTTCCGAGAAACCTCTAGCTTACTGGTTAGTTTGTCGGGAACTTTTTCGTTGCTAGATAGTGTTCTGTCTCTGCGCTGAAGTCGGCCTCCTCTTGCCACACTGTCCTCCTTTTGAAGAGTGTGCTTCATTCCTATTACTGCTCATTATTTCTAAGACCCTGTGTTCTTTAAGAGAGAGACTATGACCAGGATGGCTTGTCAGTGATTATACAGTATTAAGTTCCTCTGTTTAAATGGTTTGAACTGCATGTATCTGAACTAATTGCTAACCTGTTTGACCTGCTTTCTGAAAGTACATTAAGTATGGGCAAATATGCATGTTAAAGAACATGATTTAGTTTCAGGACAGGTAAATATTTATACTATAATTTCGATTGGCCCCAAATTTTTATTTTTGGTTGTTAATTGTTAAGAAAAGAAAAAGACAGTTGGCTCCTAATACTAGAACTTATACATCTTAAATATTTTTAAATGATTATTTGTATTATCCAGTGATTTAATATCTTTGACTATTTTTTTTCTGTTTGGAATTAAAATTCCACATCTTTGATTCCATGTAAAGTTTAATAATCTCTTCCACCTCACACTTGTAGGCAATCCAGCTTGTTTCAACCCAGAACAAGTGAAATTTACAGTGAAAAGTTTCCAGCGGAAAAGATTTGACTAGCTTACAGTACATTGTATTTCATTGTTTGTCAGTTCTTTTATGAATTTAGCTCATTTCATGAATGAGGAAGGGTTCCGGGATATTGATTAAGCTCAAAGATTGCAATTATAATCACGTATTTCGCACTTGATGGCACTAGAATTTTAATTTATATTTCTAAGGTCTTCCACTTTATATGCTTCTTGCTGTTTACTATCACATGTTGCTTCTATGAAGAATTCTTCCTGTTACCATAGTTTGTAGAAAATATGCACAAAGGAACAAGCTATTCAAGTTAGCTTCCTGGGTTTTTGTAGATGGCCCCGCTGTCTGTTGTCAGCTCAGCATTGGCTCTTACTACACCCTCAGTGATTAGGCTCTAGTAAGTGGAGAAATCAGCAGGCTGTTAATGAATGACAAGGTTTTGCTGTGTAGCCCAAGCTGGCCAGGAACTTGAGACCCTCTTGTCCTTGAGAGCTGAGATTACAGGCATGTGCCACCACACCTGGTGCCATCAATCTGTGGTGGGGTAGAATGCTTTTCATACCAGCCAGTTTGCACATTGGTGACAGGACACACAAAGCTAGGTGTCATCCGAAGCTGTGTGATGAGTGTGCGCTCTGCAAGGGAATGTGGGTAAGCTTTCCAACTAGTGTCTTCAAACTACATGTATTTAGCTCCTTTTTGGGAATAAGTTGGCTACATGTCCCCGATTGTTGAGCCCACAGTCTTTAAAGCTTTCTTTCTTTACTCTTCCCCACTCTCTCTTACTTCTTTCTTTTTCTTTTCTTAAGACAGGATTTCTCTGAACCAGACTGGCCTTGAACAGAGATCTCCCTGCCTCCACAAGCCCAATTTTCAGCTTTATCTTTCTTACATTTAGCAGGCTATACTGTTTTTTGTTAACACATAGCTTTCTTCAGTCAAAATATGTGTATCAGTAGTTGTAGTGTAATGGTTTACCCCAAAGTTAATGGATTAAAATATGTTTTGCTGGCATCCTCTGGACACATCCATTTAACGACGTCCAGTTGAAGGCGAAGCTATCTTGAGTAAAGTAAGAAATGACCTCTGATACTATACATGTGTGGGACTCGGAAGGATGACTTCTCATCTTAAGAGGGTGTCCTGAGGTGCTTGAGGCCGAGAGAGAGCTGTGAGGTCTCAGTGTCATCTTTGTTATATTGATGAAGACAATGACCACTCTAGATTCAAGGGGTCATGAACTTAGACCCCATGTCTAAGAAAGTCAGTGTTGGCTGGAGAGAAATATCAGCAGTTAGGAGCACTGACTGCTTTCTAAAAGACCTGGATTCAATTCCCAGTGCTTACAGTAGGGTTCACAACTGTCTGTAACTTTAGTTCCAGGCAGTTCGGTGCCCTCTTCTGGCCTCCTGGATACCAGGCACATACGTGGTGCATAGGCATACATGGCAAGCAAAACATCCACATATATATTTTTAAAAATGAAGTCATAATTCAAAGGCATCTGTACATCTTTAGCTTTTTTTTTTTTTTTAAGATTTTATTTATTATATATATATGACAAGTACACTGTAGCTGTCTTCAGACACACCAGAAGAGGGCATCAGATCCCATTACAGATGGTTGTGAGCCACCATGTGGTTGCTGGGAATTGAACTCAGGACCTCTGGAAGAACAAGCAGTGCTCTTAACCACTGAGCCATCTCTCCAGCCCCATCTTTAGCTTTTTTTGCCAACAAATTGGATTTTAGAGTGTTTATTATAATCTGATGTTATTAATCAAAATACACTGAAAATTGGGCCAGCAAGATAGTTCAGCACTTGCCAACCAGCAAGATAGCTCAGCACTTGCCAACCAGCAAGATAGCTCAGCACTTGCAGTGCAAATCAGAGGCCTGCGTTTGCTTAGATCCTGGAACCCACAGAAGAAAAGAACTGACCACACATGGCCCTTGTGTGCTTACACTCCCAACACACAGAACACACACGCTCTACACACTTTAAAAAATTCCTTCTAAATATTCCGTGGACTTGCTCTGTTGCTTGCCCTTGTCCTCTCTATAGTGACTTATATAGTGACTCTATAGTGACTTAAGCTCCATGTCTTTTAAAACTTTCTGTTGTTCCTGTGCTTACCCTCACGGGGTTGCCAGGAAGGAATTCTTCAGGTACTTAAGCTAATTAATTCCTATTCTTCTTCCCAAAGTTCAACTTTCTCTTGTGTTCCTCTGACATTGTTTCTTCACTGTCCTGGAGATTCTCTTAGGACAGTGGCTTTGAACCTGTGGGTCACCACCCCTTTGGGGATCAAATGACTCTTTCACAGGGGTAGCCGAAGACCATTATAAAACACAGATATTTACATTAGGATTCATAACAGTAGCAAATCACAGTTATGAGGTAGCAAGGAGAATAACTTTATGGTTGTGGGTCACCACAGCGTGAGGACCTGTGTTAAAGGGTCACAACATTAGGAAGGCTGAGAAGCACTGTCTTAGGATCTTCTTTGCACATACGATCCTGAACAATTAAAAAAAATCAATGAAAGAAATGAGTGCACATACCCTATAGTCATTTGTTTAGAATTATCTCATTTAATTTTTTTTTTACATAAAACCATTTATGAAACAGTTGTATAACCCATTTTATAGAAGAGGGAACCAGGTTCAGAGAGATTATGTAACTTACCCCCTCAAGAGTGATAAAGCTAGGTTTAGACATTTCCTTTCTTCCTCTTTCTAAGTGCACATAAAAAAAATTAATGTGGGGAGCCAGGCATGGTGGCACATGCCTTTAGTCCTAGCTCTTGGAAGCAGAGGTGGTGGTTCTCAGAGTTCAAGGCCAGTCTGGTCTACAAACTGAGTCCAGGACAGCAGGGCTCAGTTACACAGAAACCTGTCTTGACAAGCCAAAAAAAAAAAGAAAAGAAAAAAAAAAGAAAAAAAAAGAATGTGGTCCATTGAGAGTACACATGTTTACTCTTGACATTTTTCTTTGAAGAGACTCTGAAAATGCTGAGATAATTTGTCACCTTAGTGAGAAGTGTCTGCAGCATAATAGTGTAAGTCCCATCTATCTTATGAGGCCAGCATAATGGAGACATGGCAGAGGAAGCTGATAACTGTTTGCTAGGAACTGGGGAAGCCCTCAACCAGGAGAGTATCTAAAGTGGATTCTGAAGGACAAGGCTCGTAGGACATGTGGTGAGCCAGAAAAAGATTCTAGGTAGGAGATGTAAAGAACCTTTATAAAGCAAGGGACAGTGTATTAAAAACAACACTGAAGTTATGCTTTTGAGTTTCACTTAAAACTGTCTTATTCTCACCCATTATTTTAAAGTAAGGACTTCACCCCCAGCACCGGCGCAGGTTTGCCTTTGCCAGTTTCTCTTAAGATTTTCAAGCTCGTTATTGCCAGTCTCAGCTTTGTACCACCTGCAGATTTCAGGCATGTTTTCTCTGTCAAAGGCAGCACTGAAAATACAAAATAAAATTTCGTTAACGAGAGTGGCTTTTAAAAACTGGACCCCGTGTCTGCTAGTTTAAAATATTTCTGGTTGTTTAGAAATGAGTATAAACATGTTTTTTATCTTGCTAGTATCTTTATAATATAAGGCATGTTAATCCTGTCTCACCCATGATCTAATCTGCACTTATAACCCTCTCAGGGGAGAAAATTATCAGTCATTTTTCCAGCCTTCCAGTAGTGGCCACTTTTAAAAATTTATAAGCTCAATTTTTCATCCTTTGCACATCACAGACTATTTTAAGTTAGGAATTCTAATTTTTAGCATGTCTGATCTTTTCTGGCGGCGTGGCGTGGATGGGGTGGGGGAGACAGTGCTTTAGATCTTTGTGTTGGATTGTTCTGGAGTTCACCACATTTTGCATCTGGCTGTAAAGTTTCAGTCCTTAAGTAAAGAACTCTTTGTGTTCATCTAAATTGTGTGCGATGTTCCGTAATTCTTAAATCCGTGAGGCTCTTAGTTTCCCTGATCCCTAACAAATTAACATGCTGTTAATTTGTTTCTTAGCTTGTTTACCAGAATACATAGACTCTAGGATATGTTTTTAGGAAAGTTTTTTTTTTAACCTGTACTCAGACTCTTTTCTTATGAAACAGTGGTAAAGAGGAAAGGCCATCATATATTGTGTGTTTGAAGGAGCAGATAACAAATACTTTAGACTGTTCTGGTCACAGTGTCTCCCACACTCTATACAAATGAATTGAGAAAGCAGAGAATACATAGAAGTGAAGATGAAATTGTGTGCCAGTAAAATTAAATACAAAAGAAGGTTGGATTTGGCTTCTAGACAGTACTATGTCCCTATCCTAAAGAGTCCTTTTGAAGAGTGTAGTCATAAATCAGATATAATTTATGTTGGCTTAAGTAATTTATATGAAACAGTTCTTCTCATTTTGTATTTTCTCTTTGCTCACAATAGCAGAATGTACTTGGAGATGTTGAAGTGACAGTGTGACCTACTCCCCTGAGTCTGGTGTGAATGATAATCTAGAATGGGTGCGGTGAAGGTCAAGTGTAAGCAGAACGGTCCAGTGGGCTGAGGAGAAGATGTGCGTCAGGCCGGCTGTGCTGCTGGGGTGATGAACTCTCCCTCCTCTGTGATAACACCGCCACCGTGGTGGAGTGCACCTTGCCTCCTATCTCCTGAGCGTTGGATCTTTGTGTACAAGGCTATCAATGTAACAAAAACTGTCTAGAGACCAAAGGAAATATGAGAACAGTAAGGTTTTGCAGAAGATAAAGGGAACCTCATGGGAGGAGTGGAGCAGCTGCATCATTGGGTTCCCATCCTGTTTTCTTTCATTTTATCTTTTATATTTATCTATCTACTTACCCACCGACCTGTTTATTCTTTGTGTGCATGCACATGAATTTAGTTAGCACTGAATGAATGTATCAGTGCAGCTTGTGAGAGTTGATTCTCTTTTTGCAAGCTGTGGGTTTGGGGGATGGAACTCAGGTTCTCAGGCTTGGTGACCCATCCTTGCTGGCTCCCACCCCCTTTTTTACCTGGTAACATGGTACCTGGTGGTTTCCTTTTATTTTATTTTTTATTTTTATTTTTTGGTTTTTTTGAGACAGGGTTTCTCTGTATAGCCCTGGCTGTCCTGGAACTCACTCTGTAGACCAGGCTGGCCTCCAACTCAGAAATTCACCTGCCTCTGCCTCTCAAGTGCTGGGATCAAAGGCGTGCGCCACCACTGCCCGGCTACCTGGTGGTTTGTAATACACTTGTACCATTGCTCACTTTGATAATTTTAGACAGTATTGACTCTAGTGTCTGTCAAAACCTGTTTTATACTTAACTGTCACCCTGTAGCAGTTTCGGATGCCTTTTGGCCCACCAAATATCCTAGGCACTTGGCTGATACAGTGAAACCTGTGCTGTCTGACACAGAAGCTTTTGCTTGGCCATATGGACCATTAACCACTTGAAGTGGTTTGGTGTGGATAGTAGGATTTAATATACAAAAACATAAATTATTTTGTTGTTATTTATATCCATTTTATCTTCTATACTCAAAATTCGCTGTTAGCTGTATCTTTTCCTATCTTAGTTAATAAATTATTATGACATTTTCTTGCTTATTAGAAATAGATTCCACTCCTCCACCCCCACCTCAGCATTCTTTAACTTTATGCTTTCTTTTTTTTAAGGTTTATTTTTATTTATGTGAGTACACTGTAGCTGTCTTCAGACACACATACCAGGAGAGTGCACCGGATCCCATTACAGATGGTTGTGAGCAACTGTGTGGTTGCTGGGAATTGAACTCAGGACCTCTGGTAGAGTAGTCAGTGCTCATAACCACTGAACCATCTCTCCAGCCCTATGCTTTGTTTTATGTTATTGTTTGTTTTTTGGGTTTTGAGCCAGGGTTTCTCTGCATAGCCTTGGCTGTCCTAGATTTTGCTCTGTAGACCATGCTGGCCTCAAACTCCATTGCCTCTGCCTCCTGAGTGCTGGGATTAAAGGTACCAACACCACCACCAGGCTAACTTTATGCTTTCTTCAGGTTAAGACCTAACCCTTAATATCACTTGAAAAAAAGTTCTAGAATTTCCTGATCCATTTTACCTTTTTCTGAATTCTCTTGTTAGTATACCTGTTGTCTCTTATAAAAATAACCATTTATTGCTACACCAAAACATACTTCAGAAAAGGTTCTTCAAATAGAATCAGGGTCATCTGAGTTGGCACATGTAAAATTTTTTATTTTTAATTATGCATATATGCATGTGAGTGGGTGTATGCACGTGAGTGCAGGTATCTGAGGAGGTCAGAGGCATCAGATTCCTGGGAGGTGGAGTTACAGACAGTTGTGAGCTGCTGACATGGGTGCTAGGATTCAAACTCGGGTCCACTGTAAGAACAGTGAGTGCTCCTGACCGAGTCAGCTTTCCAGCCTTGGGTATCATCGTCGTCTTCAGCTTCTCATCATCCTTATCATTGTCATCATATTACCAATATCATCATCACCATCTTGTCATCATCACCCCTTTTATTGTGTTGTCATTGGTTTCTCTTCTCATAGATTTTTTAAAAAAATTTGTTGCTATCTTGACAAACATACATAAACCAGTCCTAATAGATATGCCCCAAATGGTCTTTGAAGATCTGAGTGTTTACAGGGATAATGTGTAAGACAGATTGACTAGCCAAGATTACGTTGAGGAGGATGGGCGTGTGTCAGGAAGGTGAGACTTAGAGAATGATGGCTCACATGTTCACGCAGTTACTGAAAAATAGGCCAGAGTGTGTTTTATACCACACCTCCCAGCTGGCTACCTGTTATTAACGTTGTGTGTGTCTAATGGTTTATATTTAGAAGAACCTCCTTGTAAAATGATGCACGAGTACATGATTAAATAAGAAGTCAGATAATGTGGAAATGTTTAGAATCATGCACACACAACATTTTTTTCTTCCTTCTCAGTCTTGTTTTCTCTATAGGAACATCTGTTTATAGTATGTCTATAAAGACACATTTTTGTGGTTAATGTATGTGTGTGGGCTTTTTTTTTTGTATAGTCAGGGCATTTTTCTACCCAATCTCTCTTTGAAGTTTTTCTATTTTATATGTTTCTTGTACTTTAAAAGAAGCTAGGTATATTTTCAGAAAACAAAGGTTCATATTAAGAAACTACTGTAGTTCACAATGGCACTGCATGTTGAATGGTAGTTTTATCCCCTCCCTAGCTGTAACCTGAGCCTTTGGTTTCTAAGATAGGACTCAGGTAGCTCAGGCTACCTCCCAGGTGCTACATGAACTGGCATGTGCCAGCACTCCTGGCACCTTGGTTTATTTTTATTTATTTTTTTAAATAAATAAATCATATATATATATATATATATATATATATTTTTTTTTTTTTTTGAGACAGGGTTTCTCTGTGTAGTCCTGGCTGTCTTGGAACTCACTCTGTAGACCAGGCTGGCCTCGAACTCAGAAGGTTTATTTTTTAAGACAGGGCATTAAACTGTAGCTTAGGCTGAACTGGAACTCACTTTGGAGGCCTTGAAACTGTTGAGCTCTCCTACTTCGGCCTGCTGAATCTGGATTGATTACTCAGGAGTGAGCCAAGTATGCCCAGCTTATTATCCTAATTTTGTTTAGTATTTCAAAAATCTCTGCTTTTTCAAGTTCTCTCTCCTCACTTGCTGTATTAGTCAGGGTTCTGTAGAGTCATAGAACTTTTGGAATGTCTCTATATATTAAGGGAATTTATTGTAATGACTTACAGTCTACAACCCAATTGACCCAACAATGGGCAGCTGTGAATGGGAAGTCCAAGGATCTAGTAGTTGCTCAATCCCACGAGGCTAGTTGTTTCAGCTGGTCTTCTGTATAAGCTGGAATCCTGAACTGAAGAAGTAGGTTCCAACAGATGTGCTGGCAAGTAAGTGCAAGCAGGTGAAGAAGAGTGAGTCTTCCTTCTTCCATTGTTCTTATGTAGGCCTCCAGCAGAAGGAGTGGCCCAGAGTAAAGGTGTATACCACCTTTCCTGGGCTTAAGCTTTTCATGGACACTATGCCTCAAGATCTGAATCAAAAGCATGTGTCATCCCATGTTATGATTCAGGTCAGAAGCCTGTATCTTCCGGGCTTCTAACCTGAAGATCTGGATCACAGGTGTGCCCTCCATTTCTGGGCTGTAGTTCATCCAGATGCAGTCAAGCTGACGAGGAGGAGCCACCACACTCGCTCTCCCCCTTCCCTCCGTATTGTTGTTGCTTCTCTCCCTTTTCTATTTTGTTTTTCTATGAAGGTAAAGTCATTGCTTACTGTAAAGAGAACAAAGGCTCAGACTTGATCAACATGTTTGCCCTCTTTTTTTTTTTGGTTTGGTTTTTCGAGACAGGGTTTCTCTGTGTAGCCCTGGCTGTCCTGGAACTCACTCTGTAGACCAGGCTAGCCTCAAACTCTCACAGAAATCCTCCTGCCTCTGCCTCCCAAGTGCTGGGATTAAAGGCGTGTGCCACCACTGCCCGGCCATGTTTGCCCTCTTATGTTAAGAATTCTTGTACTGCTTATTGACTTTTTCATCACATAAAATATTTAGTTTTCTCTTATTGTTAATTGCCCAGATTTATTGTTTTTTGTTTGTTTGTTTGTTTGTTTTTTACTATTAAGGTCTTATAAAAAGTCATGCTTAATTTGACATTAGTGTTATGCTTTTCAACAAAAAAGCTTATATAAAGGAAAAGAAAGGTTGAATCTGCATTTAGTTTGGTTCCAAGTTTCAGAAGTGGCACAACTTGTTCAACTGTGCTGGTAACACACGTGAGTTGGAGTGTAAGCATCTGCCTTAAAGACTTTTTGTTAATTTTTGTTAATTTTGTATTAAAGAATAAGTTGATGAGGTGGCATAGGGGAAAAGATCATAAAGGTATTGATTTTAATGTAAAGTTTGTGCATGATAGGTAATGGGATTTGCTTTTGTTTCTTAGTGACTTTTTTGAACGAACCATCCTGTGCAACAGCCTTGTGTGGAGCTGTGCTGTGACGGGCAGACCTGGACTCACCTATCAGGAAGCACTGGAATCAGAAAGAAAAGCACGACAGAATCTCCAGAGTTTCCCAGAACCACTAATTATTCCAGTTTTATACTTGACCAACCTTACTCATCGTTCACGCTTGCATGAGATTTGCGATGATGTCTTTGCATATGTCAAGGACCGATATTTTGTTGAAGAAACTGTGGAAGTCATTAGGAACAATGGTACAAGGTAAAGTACGTTTCATTTTTCCTGATCTAAGGAGATCTGAAGACATCTTTCCTTTTTCTTTCTTCTAGCTACCCTGTTAGCCTACATATTGTCCTGTGGTGTCTACTTTTTATATATATTTCCACTTAGATACCATCAGAAATATGTACATGCATGTGTCATGTATCTGCACAAACATACAGACATAGTCCTCCTTTTAATGTTCTCTGTAACCCTTTACTTCTAATACATCTGAGATCATGTTGCGATATAAACCATCTTCACGTTAATTTACTATAAAATAAATCATTTATGTGGACAGTCCATATTTTAAAAGCCTAAAATGATATCTACCATATCCTCATACTAAATAATAGTTTAAATATAGTTGTATGTTTTGATGGTTTTCAGTATTTTATGTAACAAAACTAGATCTTGAACATGTCCACCTTTTTGTATATTTTTGTCTCTTAAACTTCATATACCTTTATTGAGATGCTTAGCTTGATCCCCAGCACGTCATAAGCTATGTGTGGTGGTGCTCACCGACAGTCTCAGCACACCTAGATCCTGTAAGGTGAAGACAGGAGGAGTTCAAGGCCACCCTTTGCTGCATAGCAAATTCAGTAGCGATAGATGAGACCCTGTATCTGTATCCCCATGGGACTGAGTGGGTAGGTCCTTTTCTTGCACCACGTGGGTCCTGGGTATCAACCTCAGGCTGTCAGGCTTGGCAGGCAAGCACTTTCACACATTGAAGCATACACAGAGCACCCTAGATTGGCTTTTTTAACATTTTATTAAATTTTACATCTATGAGTGCTTTGCATATAAATACCTGCACTTCATGCATGCCTATTTCTCACAGAGATCAAAAAAGGGCTTCCGTTCTTTTAGAACTGTAATTACAGATGGTTGTTGGAGTCCATGTGGGTGCTAACAACCAAAACCAGGTCCTGTAAGAGCAGAAGTCCTCTTAAACAACCACTGAGTTTTCTTTGCAGCCCCCCCCCTTTCTTTTATTTATTTGAGGCAGGGTCTTGTATATCTCAGGCTGGCCTTGAACTTGCTATCAGCCAGCGATGACCTTTGACTCCTGATTTTTTCTCCACCTCCCAGTGATGGATTTGATTACTCTTGAGATCATGCCTAAAGTTTTCCCTCTGTTAGATAGAACAAGAAAGTGATGTTCTTTAACAATGATGCATATATCTGTGCATAGCTGCACATGCCTGTATTCATGCCTATATTCTCTGCCACTCCGTAGACTGAGACTGGGGGTCATGAGGGCAAGACAGACATCCATGGACACATCAGAGTATGACATTCGTTTGAAAGGGGAGTGCCCAACAGGGTAGAACTGTCAGGGCATCCTGCTAGAAAATAACTGCCTAGGGCAAAGCCTGACTAGGTAGAGTCTTTGGGGTGCCATGCTGGAAAGCAGCTGTCTAGAAGTGTTTCCCTAGATTTAGCTATAGAGGCCACTGCAGCTGTGGTCCATAGGGTCCAGGCAGCCGAAACTGTGGCAGTATCTCTTTTGTGCTGGCTTTAGAGGTGTATAAGATGTCAGGTGGAGAAGTTCACGGAAGCGTCGTCAGCATTCCAGAAAGCCACCAGGGCTGGGGAATTTATAGCGGGATTAGATTTGTCTACTTGGAGGGGGAAGAAAGCTGCTTTTAGTCAGCTAGGTTACAAGCAGGTTGTTGCCGTCCACTGTGCTGCCAAGCCTCAGTGCCTCCTCAAAGGTTGCTTCTTGTCAGATATTTGTCACAATAAGAGGAAAGTAGCTAAAATACATAGAAAGGGAAGCCAGACGGCGAAGAAGTGGTGGAAGTCTTGATTTTGAAAAGGATTAGGGAAGGGTTGAACACGCACGCGCGCTGGGTCTGAAGACAATCTTCGGAGTTGTTTACCTCCTTTTACTGTATATGTTTTACTTTGGGCTCTGCAGGCTAAGTCCTAGGCTGGGTGTTGTAGACTCGAGAGAGACCGAGATCCACTTGAGTTCAACTGAGAGGAGAGAGAGGGAGGTGTGTGTGTGTGTGTGTGTGTGTGTGTGTGTGTCTGTTGTCTGTGAGAGTTGATTCTCTCTTTCTTTCTACCATGTGAGCCCAGATGACTGGACTGGCTGGCTCTCAAACACCGTTACCCATTAAGCCATCTTGCTGACCTTAAATTTTTAGTTTCATTGCGAGACAGATGTTGATAGTGAAAGGCTGAAGCTTGGAATTACACAGACTTCTTTGGAAGTCATCTCAAAGATAAAAATGAGAGAGAAGGAGGGTGGTGGAGGGAGAGAGGAAGAAAGTTTGTACACATACTGAATCTTCATATAAATAGATACTGGGGAAATTATGCTGCTTTTAACTCAGTAGACTTATGTCTGCTAATATTTTTCTTCTGTTACTGGATGAACTTTTATTTTTAGGCAAAGGATGTAACTCACTTTGTAGAGTGCTTCTTGGCACTCAGGGAGCCCTGGGTTTCATTATTAGCATGGCATAAACTGAGTGCGGAAGAGGTAGAAAGAATCAGAAGTTCAAGGTGATCTTGGCTACAAAATGAGTTCATGGTCAGTCTGCCACATGGACTCAAAAGACACACTGTTTCAGTTCAGACTCGAGGTTACTGAATACAGTCTTTGCTCTTACTCTTTTCACTTAAATTTTGGCTAAAATATACCCTATACACATCAGGAATCATGCCTGTATAAGTCTTGGCCAAATATTTAAAATTGCTTGACTCTCTTAGGCTTACTGGGAAGAGCATGCGGAGAAATGGCCTTTTTTCTATTGAATGAGTTCGGTACTCCGGATTGGCTCATCTCAGTGCTCTCATATTTGCCTCATATATGCCCTTTTCCTTAATTTTTATTTTATTTCATTTTTATATGCATGTATGTTTTACCTGCATTGATGTCTGTGCATCCCTGGTGCTCTCTGATGCAAGAAGAGGCACCAGAGCCCCTGAAACTGGAGTTACAAATGACTGTGACTTGCCATATGGGTCTGGGGACTCAGCCTAGGTCCTTTAGTATTCTTGTTCTGTTTTGTTTCTTTGTGTAGCCCTGGATGTCCTGGAACTTGCTCTGTAGACAGGCTGGCCTCAAACTCAGATATCTGCCTGCCTCTGCCTCCTGAGTGCTGGAATTTAAAAGTATGCACCACCACTGGCTTAGTATACATTTCCTTACACTGGAATAGTTGGCTCGTTCATTCTAGCCTTAAAAGTACAGGTTACAAGATGTAAATTCAAATAGGACTGACTTACAGCATCATTTCTTACCAGTCTCCTTGGTTTTGAGTTCTATCACTTATGTGCAGTTATATGACTCTGGGCAAGAAATTTAAGCTCTCTGAGTTGTATTTATTAAGATTTATTGTACATTTTATGAATTTTTACCTGCATACAAATCTACATGTTTTGGGGTGCCTGTGGAGACCAGAAGAGGGTGTTGGATCCCCTGGAACTGTAGGTGGTTATGAGTCTCCATATGGATGCTGTGAGTCAAACATGGGGTCCTCTTTAAGAGCAAGAGGAGCAAATGCTCTTAACTACTAAGCCATCTCTCTAGCCCATCTTTTTTTAACCTACTAAGCGAATCTTTGCTATATAGGTTTGCCTCACAGGATGCACGGGCACAATAAATGTGAATCTTTTAACTGTATTATGTAATATTGCTATTTTATATATAAGTGTCTTGATAATGTTTCAGTGTCTTAAGTTAGGTGCCATATGGCTGGCTCGCTCTCTCTCTCTCTCTCTCTCTCTCTCTCTCTCTCTCTCTCTCTCTCTCTCTTGAGAGAGATAGGGCTACTGTACCATACTACTGTCCTGCCTATACAGTTGTAACTTGCACTCAGCTTTCCCTCGGGTAGCCCTGAAAAACTTGACTACAGATATCCAGCTCCTCTCCTTCCAGTCCAGTGAATCATGAATCATATCCACCTGTTGTTCTCTCAAAAAGAGGAAAGACTACTGTGCGTCTAGGAAAGAGTCACTGCTTCCTGACATAAAGACTAAATAGCTTCCAGCATGACATTTGTAATCTCATCCCTGAGAGGCTGAGGCAGGATGATCAGGAGTTATCCTGGGTGACATAATTTACATATCTAAATAAGTAAGTAAAGAAATACTGTAAGATTTAGACCAAACTGAATGAAGGTGCCTAGAGTGAGTGTGTCTGTCCATGGAAATACTAATTGAAGAACAGATTTATTTAAGAATAAATTAATAATTTCAGTGTGTTTAAGATGATAGTAAGTCTCGAAAAACCAAAACCCCCCCCAAAAGAAAGATGATAGTAAGTCTTCTAGAAGAACGGGCAATCTCCCCCAGGGCTACACAGAGAAACCCTGTCTCGAAAAAAAAACAAAAACAAACAAACAAACAAAAAGAACGGGCAGTCCCAATCCTTTGAACCATACATGTGAACTTAAAGTGAACTGAAAATCCAAAATTGGATAGAAGGTCACTGCTTGGTGTTTACCCATGTGCTTTACCTCTGCTTAGACTGTGCATACTACTCAAGGGCCTATTGACCTGACTCTCATTCTAACATTAGAAAGCTGGTGCTATAACTTCATTTCCCCAACACACATTTTTTTGAGAAAAGGTCACATGTAGCTCAAGTGTCTACTCAAACTTGAAATGTAGCTGTAGATGACTTTGAAGTTTGAATCTTCCTGCCTGTACCTCAGAAGTGCTGAGAATTGTAGGCATCCACCATAGTTTCTTTGTTTGGTTTTGTTCTGTTGTTTAGATTTGCTTATTTTACATGTAAGAATATTTTGCCTGTATGTATGTCTGTACACTATTTGAATACCGGACACCTTTTGGAAGTCAGAAGGTAGTGTTGGATTCCCTGGACCTGGAGCTATGATTGGTTGTGAGCCACCATGTTGATCCTGTGAATTACAAACCTTGGCAAGAGCATCAAGGCTCTTAACCTCTGAGCCATCTCTCCAGCCCCCTCCAGGTTTTTGTTTGCTTGTTTTGAGACAAGGTCTGTCTTAGTTTGGATTTCTTTTTCTTTCTTTCTTTTTTTTTTTAGGTTTTTTGAGACAAGGTTTCTCTGTGTAGCCCTGGCTGTCCTGGAGCTCACTCTGTAAACCAGGCTGGCCTCAAACTCAGAAATCCACCTGCCTCTGCCTCCCAAGTGCTGGGATTAAAGGTGTGCGCCACCAATGCCTGGCTTAATCTGGGTTTCTATTCCTGCACAAACATCATGATCAAGATGCAAGTTGAGGAGGAAAGGGTTTATTCAGCTTACACTTCCACATTGCTGTTCATCACCAAAGGAAGTCAGGACTGGAACTCAAGCAGGTCAGGAAGCAGGGGCTGATGTAGAGGCCATGGAGGGATGTTACTTACTAGCTTGTGACCATGGCTTGCTCAGCTTGCTTTCTTATAGAACCCAGGACTACCAGCCCAGGGATGGTACCGCCTACAATGGGCCCTTACAGCTGGATCTCATGGAGGCATTTCCTCAAGGGAGGCTCCTTTCTCTGTGATAACTCCAGCTTGTGTCAAGTTGACACACAAAACCAGCCAGTACAAGGTCTCACTGTATAGCTTCTGGCTGACTTGAACTTACTATGTAAACCGGGCTGGCCTCAAACTCACAAAGATTACCTGCCTCTGCCTTCCAACTGGTGAGATTAAAGGCATGTACCACCAAGCCCAGCCCCAACTACACAGTTTTATAGGATAATTTTGAAATTGATTGGGGTTTTTGTTTGTTTATTTGGTTTGTTGCTTTGGGAATTTTGGTTGGGGTGTGTGCAGAGGTCAACTTCTACTGGCTTAAAAAAAAAATGGCCTCAACTGTCCTGTAACTTACTGAAAAGATATAACTCACTAAATGATGGCGCTGGAAGAGTTCACAGTAGACTTGAAACAATAGATGTCAGAAGGCATTTCTAAAGCACAGTGACAACATCAAGAAGTGATCACTAATACTAGAAGAGAAGCTGGAAAAAATATACTGGCAGAGTCTCTTTGCAAGCTGTAGAGTTAGAACATTACAGAACTGAAAACATAGGAGAATGTTGGGCCTGCAGGTCTGGCAGGCCCAGCACTAGGTGCTTTCATTTTACTATTTTACTTTTCATGGTCAGATTTAATTGACCCAGAACTTTTTTTTTTAAAATGCTATATGCTACTTGCTCAGAGTATGATTTTTGTTTTGTTTTGTTTTGTTTTTTTTGTTTTTCGAGACTGGGTTTCTCTGTGTAGTCCTGGCTGTCCTGGAACTCACTCTGTAGACCAGGCTGGCCTCGAACTCAGAAATCCACCTGCTTCTGTCTCCCAAGTGCTGGGATTAAAGGCGTGCACCACCACTGCCTGGCTAAAATAAGATCTTGATATGTCTTCATCCCCCCTTCTCCATACAAACATGCGTGTGTGCGTGTGTGCGTGCGTGTCTGCGCACACACCATGTTATTTGGGAAGCCCTAAACTCTAGATGCCAATATAATTCTGTCATATAATTTTACTTATTAAAATAATATATATGAAAGAAATATGACATGTTTAGAGTCCATTTCTCATGTGCTCCTGTTATTACTTTTTCCTATATTGTACTAATTCAAAAACTAGCAAACTGATTTTTCACTTAGGAATAGTTTGGATGGTTTCTTGTGTCAGAATACTGGGCGTAGTAACACATCTGTTATCCCAGCTCATGGAAGGCTGGGGCAACTTAGGGAGAACCTTTCTTAGAAAGCAAGCAGACATACCAAGGCACTTAAATGTATACTGTTTCTAACTGGTTTTGTAGAACCTGATTAAACTGTTGGTTCATTAAGACCACCATTGGATATTGCCCTTCTCCAAGGCTGCAGAAAAGAAAAAGACTTTTAGCTGACTGTCTTTACCAACCTAGGTCAATAAGTCACATAGCAGATTTAGATTTGTACTAGAATGTTTAATTGATCTCCAGGGAGCTCCTAAATATGATGATCCCTGTACTATTTGGGCTTAAGGTTTTAAAGAATTTTAAAGGAGATTTTATGTGTATTCTTGCCTGTGTGTGTGTGTGTGTGTGTCTGCTGTACTATGTATGGGGGCCAGAAGAGGCTATCAGATTCTCTGGGTCTGGACACTTGTGAGCTGTCTTGTGGGTACTGGAAATCAAATCTGGGTCTTCTACAGAAGTATGTGCTCTTAATTGCAGAGCTATCTCTCCAGCCCTATGGAATTAACTTTTTAAAAAATACTATTTAGTAAAAAAAAAAAGCATAAGCTATTATACTTCAATATTGTTTTTCAAACTACCTTGGAAAGTAAATATAGATTTCTTTTAACCTTGTAAGTATATCTGTTTTAGCATCATATGGTGGCCCACAGACTGAAAATGGTAGTGCCTGTCCGTAGTTTCAGAACTTGTGAGGCAGATGTGGAAAGGTCTCTGCAAGATAAGGCCTCTGGGTTGTGAATCCCAGACCTGCCTGAACTGTGCATAGTGAGGTTTGGCTTAAAAAAGAGAAAGGTGACCAACATATTACTACTCTGAACATGTCAACTATTGCAATATTTTTTCAGTAACTTGAACTAATAAGAGAAAATTTGAGCAAAGACATGTAAGGAGTGGGCACTCAGGGTATGGTACAGTTAGAAGTGAGAAAATGGGCATTTTTCTCTTAGATTTCTTTTATGTTTATATGTCTTAAGTGCATGGCCCTAGGAATCATTCCTAAAGTGCCATCGTACTGAGACAGGTCCCTCATTGGCCTAGAGCTCACTCACCACCTAGGCCAAGCTGGCTGGACAGTGGACCCCATGGATTCCTGCCTCAGCCTCACAAAGCTGGGCTTACAAGCACGTACTTTCTTGCCCAACTCTTCCCCGACCCCAGCCCCCTGTGCAATGAACTTTATTGATGGTATTTAGGAGAATAGGGTTACCTAAGTCCCTCCCCTTTTTCCATAGGTCTAGTATGGAAGCTGTGAGGGGAGCTGCTCAGTGCTGGGGTCTGGTATTGGACAGAGACTCCTCAGCAGCTGAGGGCCTCTCTCTTCACCTGTGTCTTTGATGGGTCCAGGACTTCTTACTCTTTGGAGACCACATGGACCATGAGGTCCACTATCCTGCCATTGTAGCCAAGTTTGTTGTTATCCCATACCAGGAATGAGTTTGATAAAGTGGTCACAGAGGGCAATGCCAGAACACACCAGCATCAAAGATGGAGGAATGGGTGTCACAGTTAAAGTCATGGGAGGCAACCTGCTTCTCACTACAGCTAGTCCAGGGTGCCCTTAGTGAGCCCTCTGATTCTTGCTTTACCACCTTCTTGCTGTTATTGTGCCCAGCAGCCTTCTCAAATCTGCAGGTCAGATCCTCAGCAGACATATTGCCAGTAGGAACCCAGAAAGCCACAGCAGTGGGCTCATTCAATTCTGGGGTGACCTTGCCCACAGTCTCGGGAGTTCCTGTGGGTACAGGGATGATGTTCCGGGCACCCTGTGGCCATCACCTCCGTTTTCCATAATGCCATCTACAGTCTTCAGGGCAGTGGTGATGGCGTAGATGGTGGTCATGAGTCCTTCCACAAAGTTGTCATGGGTCACCTTGGTCGGGGGTTGCTGAGCAGTTGATAGTGCAGGAGGCATTGCTGGCAATTTTGAGTGAGTTGTCAATACTTCCCGTAGTTCAGGCCTATCACAGACATGGAGGGAACAGCCAAAGGGGAAAAGATTGACACTTTGGCTCCAATCTCCTTCTCCATGGTGGTGAAGGCATCAGTGGACTCCAGCGTATTTGGCACCAGAATCATCCCATTTGATGTTGGTGCGATCTTGTTCCGGGAAGGTGAAGATAGCCTTCCCGTTGGTTAAGTTTCCCTTTCTCAGTCTGACTGCGACTGTGTGGATAAGATCATCCTGGAATGTGTATGTAGACCATGTAGTGATGTCAGTGAAGGGGCCATGGGTGGCAGCAGCATCTACATTGCAGAACTGAAGAGCAGGAACAAGGAGGAACAGAGAGCTCCCTTCCTTACACACACGCACACACACACACACACACACACACACACACGTGTGAAATGTCGGTTCTATTGGTTCTGGAGATCAAACTCAGGCTCTTGGCTTTGAACAGCAAGTACTTTACCAGCCTGAGCTTTCTTTTATATTACTGTCTTCAATGTGATTCATGAGTAAAATGTATTCACATTGAGAACAAATGAAACACTTAGAGTTATTTTGATTTAAACATATACATGCTTAATGCCTGTGACTGGGTCCTGGTGAGGTTGATAAGACATTTTTGGAAAAGAGTTAACTAGAAATGGGTGTTTGTTTGTAAGTGACAAGGTGTCGTGTAACCCAGGCTGTCTTCTTTACATCTGTTACATACCTAAGGGTGACCTTGAACTTTTGATTGGTCTGCCTGGAATTACAGATGTCTTACTGCTTTTGAGTTTGATTAGAACTTTAAAAGGATCTCTCTCTCTCTCTCCCTCTCCCTCTTTCCCTCTCTTCCTTTCCCTCTCCCTCCCCTCTCCCTCTCCTTCCCCCTCCCCTCTTCCCCTCTCTTCTTTCACACACACACACACACACACACACACACACACACACACACACAGAGCAGGGGTTGGGGGTGTAGATAGGGGAAGGGGCTTATCAGACAGGAATGCAGGAGGGAGGCTTCTAGCAACATCCTAATTAAAAAGTTTGTTTATTTATTTTATGCACATGAATGTTTTTTTGCCTTCTGGTCAGTATATGCATGCTTGCTGCCCATAGAGGTCATAAGAGGACCACCGTGGGGATTCTGGTAACTGTACGCAGGTCCTTTGCAATAGCAACAGCAACAGCACTCCTAACTTTAATCTCTGAGCCATCTCTCCAGCTCTCCACTGTTTTTTGTTTTATTTTGTTTTTTAAGGCTTTAATTTGGCTAGCATATAGTACTGACCTGTTTTGTTTTGTTTGTTTAGTTGATTTTTCAAGAGAGGCTTTAGTCCTGGAACTCCCTCTAGACCAGACTGGCCTTGAACTCACAGAGATCCAGGTACCTCTGCTTCCTGAGTGCTGGGATTAAGGGCATGAGCCACCACACCCACTCTGGTTTACAACTGATCTTTTAATGCTTGTGCTGATTAGTTTTTATTGTCAAGCTGACAGAACCAGTATTCTCCCTATAAGGAAGACTCTTTGGGGTTTGTTTGTTTGGTTGGTTTTTTGTTTCCTCTCATTCATTGCTTTGGCTTGCTTGTTTGTTTTGAGACGAAGACCCCTGTGTAGGCCTTGCTATCCTGAACTTCCTGTGTGAACCAATTGGTCTCCAGCAGAGATCCCTGTGCTCTGGGATTAAAAGCTGCAGGGCTTGAGAAGGGAGTCTCAGTGAAGGGTTACCTACATCATGGTGATTCACAGGCGTGTCTTGGGAATGGTCTTGGCTGTTAATTGATATAGGAGTGAAGGGTTACCTACATCATATTGATTTGCAGGCATGTCTTGGGAATTGGTTGTTTATTGATAAAGGAAGACTTAGTCCATTGCAGGTGGTACCATTCTGTGGGCAGGGATTTCTTAAGATGAGATTCCTAAGATGAGCAAGGAAGGATGTTTTATTTTTTCTTTGCCCTTGACTGTGGCTATAATGTGACAAGCTGCTTGAGTTCCTTCCTTTGACCTCTCCAAAATAATGAACTATAACTCAGAACTGTGAGTTAAAATAAGTCCCCCCTGTCTCCTCAGCTGGTTTTCTGTCAAAGTTTTGTCACAGCAACACAGATGAACCTATAATGCGGCCAGACTGCTAGTGCCTGCCAAGGAGTGGTGTCTTAAACGACATCCTGACGTCTGTTTCATTGTTTCTTGATGACCCTAAGATAATGATAGTTTTTGTTTGCCTACTTGCTTTCTGAAATGAGATCTTGCTTTGTTTCCTGGGTTAGAATTGAACTCATGGTCCTACTCCTTCAGCATCCAGAGTAGCTGGGATTAGAGGCATATAACAGTGCCTGATAAAATAAATTTTAATTAAAAAATTACTCAGGATAGTTGTTTTTATTTTTACATTTATGTATTTATTGGGGTGGCGGGGCCTCCCGCATGGAGGAGTCAGATCTCTCCCACCACTGTGTGGGTTCTGGGATCAAACTCAGGTTATCGGGCTTGGTAACAAACAGGTGCCTTTACCAATTCCCAAGAGCTATCCTAGTAGACTTGGTTTTTATTTTTTTGAGATAGATTCTTTTTTTTTTTTTCAATTTATGAAAGCTTTAATTTATTCCCTCACCAAAGACAATCAAAGGGGGTGAAAGGTCAAGATTTTACTGTCTTCATAACAAAATCGACTTAGAACTGGATCACTTGGCCCTTTCTCTTCTTGTGCCTCCCAGTTCAAAATGCTTGCACCTCTTACTAGCCAGCATCCTCTGAGATCTGCAGTTGGGCTCGACGCATTCCGGTCGCAGCACGATCTTCTTTGTAGTTTTAGCCTTTTTTCGGAAAATAGGCTTAGTCTGCCCACCATAGCCACTCTGTTTCCTGTCATAACGCCGCTTTCCCTGGGCATACAAGGAATCCTTGCCCTTCTTGTACTGGGTCACCTTGTGGGGTTGGTGCTTCCCACATTTCTTGTAGAATGTCCAGCGGGTCTTAGGAACATTCACCATGTTGGCAGGAGCGCTATCAGCTCAGAAAGAGAGAGGAGAGAGCAGCAACGGAAGTTTGAGATAGATTCTTACTATGTTGCCTAAGGCTGGCCTCAACTCACTATGTATGTAGCCCAGGCTGGCTTTGACTTTGAGCTTATTCTAAAAGTAACATGCATACTACCCATTATTTTCATCCCTTATTGATTTATTTCTCATATATGAAATAAACACGTGTAATCAGAGTTAACATTTTTATATTTGTTATTAACATTTAAAATTACTTTAAAATTAAAATTACTGTTTTGAGATAATTATTGCTTCACATAAGGCTGAAATACAATAAAGTTTTCCCCAATGGTATTGTCTTGCAAAATTATTATTATTATTCTGTTTTGTTTTTTTCGAGACAGGGTTTCTCTGTGTAGCTCTGGCTGTCCTGGAACTCACTCTGTAGACCAGGCTAGCCTCAAACTCTCGACCTCAGAAATCCGCCTGCCTCTGCCTCCCAAGTGCTGGGATTAAAGGCGTGCGCCACCACCGCCCGGCGTCTTGCAAAATTATGATAACGATAACAGGCTCTTGATAAGAATTGATAGATATAATTTGGATACAGAACATTTCTGTCACTATAAGCTGCCTCTCTTCCAAATAATATTCATGTAAAGCTACATCAACTTCTCTCTTGTCCCTTGCTGGCAATGTGGATGTGTTCATTGAATTTTTCTCCCAGGCTTTTCTGTTAGGACACTAGCACAGGTTTAAGTTTTGTGTTAAAAAAAAAAAAACCTTTACCATTTTAATCACTTTAATTGTGAAATTCAGTGGCGTTCACAGTGTTGTATAACTATCACCACTGTTTCCAGAACATTTTCATCATCCAAACAGAAACTTTGTTCTTGTTAGGCAATCACTCCCCATTCTGACCCTCCTACACCCCAGTACCCTTGATTCTGCTTTCTGTCTATGAACTGCTTCATGAGAGCAGGCTCAGGTATTTGTCCTTTTGTAGCTGACTGTTCCCAGGGTCCATTCATATTTAGGATTTATTAGAATGCCATTGTTTTTATGTCAGGATACTCTCTTGTGTTTATATAGCCACATTTTGTTTCTCTGTCAGTGGACTTTTTGGTTGATTCCATGTTTTGTCTAGTGGAAACACTGGTGTTCAAGTATCTAAATTCTTTTTTCAATTTTTAATTTTTTACATAGAGTTGATAGGTTGTATGAAAATTCAGTGTTTGACTTTGTGGGGAAATGGAAATGCTGTTTTCTATAACATCTGCTGTAGAAGTTAGGCCCTGGTTCATCCTCGCAGTCCCCTGCTCCCAGAAATAAGACTCAGACTCAAAAATATATTTACAAGTACATTGGCCATATAGCTAGGTTCTTCTATGACTAGATCATAACTTACCATAACCCATTTACTCTAATCTACATTCTGCCATGTGCCTGTGTTACCTGTGCTCTGGTACCATGGGTCCATCTTACCACATCTTCCTGTGTGAATCTCCCGAGCCTGGTATTATCCCAGAATCCTTTCTGCCTCCCAGGTGTCCCATCTCCTATTTTTTGTCTAAGCCATAGGCTATCAGAATTATTATTGGCAGGTGCCACATCCATACAGATATATTCTCTCTACAGTTTGCATCAGTTCTTATTTCTCCACAGCCTTACCAGTACTTGTTTAATGTTAGATTTTGCTTTTGAGATAAATGCCACCTTACTGGATATATGGTCTATTACTTTCTGTGATTTTAATTCTGTGCTTTACAGATGAGACAAGCATCTTTTTATGCTCTTTGCCATTTATATCTTCTTCAGAGAAGTGTCTACTCAGACCTACTAGTTTTTTTTAAAAAATTCATTGTTTTTCTTTCAGTTGTAAGAACTCTTCATGTATTTATTCTAGAATGAGTTAGAAAGTATTTTCTATTTTTCAGTCTTTTAAAAGACTCAGTTTTATGTTTGTGTGATTGCTGTGTGTGTGCATGGATACTGTGTGTGTGCGTGGGTACTTCATGCATTAGATCCCCTGCAGTGGTGGTGTAAGCTGAAATGTGGACCAGGGAACTGAACCTCCGTCCTCTGCAGGAGTAGCAACTGCTCTTAAATATTGAGATGGCTCAGTGATTATGATTTTTAAATTTTTAAAGAACTATGTGTGTGTATCTGTGTGTGTGTGTGTGTGTGTGTGTGTGTGCACATGAGTTCAATGCCTGAGGAAGCCAGAGGTACTGGATCTCCTTGGAGCAGGAATTACAGGCAGCTAGCTGAGAGTCTCCTGGTGTGGGTGCTAGGATTGAAATCAGGTCCTCTGCAAGAGCAGTAAGTGCTCATAACTGATGACTTCTCCAGCCCTTTAAAAATATTTATTTATTTATTTATTTTTATTATTTTAAATTGCATGTGTGCATGTGGGTTTGTGCACATGAATTCAGGTGTCGGCAGAGGCCAGGGATATTGGATTCCACTGGAGCTTGAGTTATAGGCCCTGTGAGCCAGGTGATGTCAGTGCTGGGAACCGAACTCAGGTCTACCGTAAGAGCAGTGTATACTGTTAACTTGTGAGCCATCTTTCCTCCCCCAAATATAAATATTATATATATATATTGATTATCATTATTTCTAGGAGAAGAGCTGGCAAATGAATAGTCCTGTCAATGCTGATACACACATACACACACACACACACACACAGCCTTGTTCATTGAATGAGATATGTAAATGAATAGCACAGTATCTAACATGGACCCACCTTTTTCCTCAGAGGACATGGAATTAGCTCATTGCTAGAAATGTCTATGCTTATTCTCACTGAGACTACCCTCGATTGTCTGAGCTGCAAGGGCCCGGGGATGAGATCTCACCAGGCTGGCTCTTGCTTCTTTGGTTACTATGTTCTACATGTCTGCTTTACCTGGATTTTTTTTTCATTTATTTTATGTATATGAGTGTTTCACCTACATTTCTGTCTGTGCACCATGTTACAGATGGTTGTGAGGTGACCCATGTGTGCTGGGAACTAAACCCCAGTCCTTTAGAAGAACAGCAAGGGCTCTTAAACACTGACTCATCTCTCCAATCCCAACTGTCAGTGTTTTAGTAACTCGAATATATTTTTTACTTTTCATAAAATTAGCCTATCTGAAATTTACACTGTTAAATGTGTCTTGAAGACATACTGCTATACAACCGTCACCACAGTCTAATTTTAGAACATTTTCAACACCTAGAGAGAAGCTTGTGTGTGTGGTTGAAATCATTACCGGTTTCCACTACCCCTATGCACCCCACCCCACCTCCCCATCCCCCTCACCCCCGCTTCCTGGCATCCACTCATCTGGTTCCTTTCTCTGTGAGTTTTCTTGCTCTGGACACTAATAGAGAGTCCTACATTTTGTGCCTGGCCTTTTCATTTAGCATAAGGTCCACATTATATGTATCGTATGCAATTCCTTTTGAGACAGTTATCTGTTTGTGTAGCTCAGGCTGCCATTCAACTCACCCTTCCTATGCTTCAGCTTTCCTAGTAACGGGATTATGGGCACATGCCTCAGTGTTCACATTGTGTGTGTGTGTGTGTCTGTCTGTCTGTCTGTCTGCATGTGTTCATGCCACAGTGCACATGTTGGGTCAGTGGACAGCTTCCAGGAATAGATTCCTTCCTTCTACCATAGGGACACAAGGTTGAATTCAGAAAGGGGAAGACATTTTATTAAGATATCTGGCCACGTGAGGAATGGTGTGTCTTTTCTAACGTGTGTGTGGTGTGTGTGGTAACTAGACAGGAAGTTGGTGCTAGAGGGATTATGGAAAAAGCAAGTGATGGGTTTTTTTTTTCTGTCATTGAACGTTGACCCAATAGTAATGGGATTAAGTAGTGTTAATTAGTAAAGGGGTCAGTAATTGGTCCCATACAATCCAGATGATCAGTGCAGAGTAAAAGGAAGCCAAGTTAGGACTGGGAATATGTCTTATAGTATGGTACGTATGAGATGCCCACGTTTGAACCCCAGCATTCTAAAATAACAACTATAATGGTAGGGTTTTGTTCGTTTTGTTGTTTTTAATTAAGAGAACGTCAGAATGATGGTTACAGAATTAGGGAGTAGAAAAAATTTCCAGAGATCAAAAACAAAATCACTAGATTTATGATAAAAATAAAAAATGTGGTCAAGAGACTTACAGAATTTAAAATATTGGCTCTTTGAAGAACTATGACTCATTCTGTGTGATGACTTTTTTTTTTTTTTTTTGGACATAGGGCTTCTCTGTGTAGCCCTGGCTGTCTTAAAACACTGTTTACCAAGCTGACCACAAACTCACAGAAATCTACCTGCCTCTGCCTCCCGAGTGCTGGGGTTAAAGGCATGTGCCATCACCACCTGGCTATTTAATTTTATTTTCTAAGCAATTACATTAGTTAACAGTGTAATTATGCCGGGCAGTGGTGGTGCACACCTTTAATCCCAGCACTTGGGAGGCAGAGGCAGGTGGATTTCTGAGTTCGAGGCCAGCCTGGTCTACAGAGTGAGTGAGTTCCAGGACAGCCTGGGCTATACAGAGAAACCCTGTCTTGAAAAAGCAAAAAAAAAAAAAAAAGAGTGTAATTACTGACCGGGTTTGGTGGCACACTGCATGTGCCCTAATACTCCAGAGGCTGAAACAGGAGAAGCAAAAGTTTGAGGCTAGCCTCATATGCATATTGAAATTGTCTCAAATACAATTCCTAGGAGTAATTCAGCATCACTAGATTTTTATTTATTTATTTTTTTTGTTTTTTTCAAGACAGGATTTCTCTGTGTAGCCCTGGCTGTCCTGGAACTCACTCTGTAGACCAGGCTGGCCTCGAACTCTCGAACTCAGAAATCTACCTGCCTCTGCCTCCCGAGTGCTGGGGTTAAAGGCGTACACCACCAACGCCCGGCAGCATCACTAGATTTAAAAAAGATAAATAAGTGTATTAATCACATTTTCCAGATAGAAAATGTATTTTCAGATGGTAGAGAGAGAAGATGTAAAAATTGGCTTCCTAGGTTCTGAAAGCATAGTTCTCACTCAGAGGCTGGGAGTCTAGCATTGCTGTCCATATCTGAAAGCAGAATCAGGAGGCTGAGGGTGCAGTTGTCAGTCTGAAGATGAAGGCCTGCCTGGGGACAGCGGGAAGGGTGCTGCAGGACCAGAGCCCAGAGATCTCGGAGCACTCTTCTTCCAGGGTAGAGTAAGGTAGCCCAGCAAGAAAGTGAGTTTACCGTCTCTCTGCCTTTTTGTTAGGTATGGGGAGAAGCTAAGTGGGCTATACCTGCCAACATGGAGGGCAAATCTGCCCCTCCAGTCCCGCTGATTCACAGCTCCGTCTCCTCTGGAAACAGTGAAAACCATGTTCTTTTGTTACTGTCACTGTGTGTAATACCCGAGGGGTTGAACTTTGTATGCTGGCGGGCACTGTACCAGCTGGGCAATATCACCAGCTCAAGAATCCGATGAACTGAATTTTAAAATCAGATGTCATATTTTCTTTTTAATTGAAGTATTTAGTTAGCCATAGTCTTCAGAACATAGACCCATGTAGTTTGTGAATGAATTTGGGTTATATTGCTAGTAAAATGTGTTTCTTTTAGACCCTGTTACAACTAGACACAGTACTCAGCTGACATAACTTGCATCTTGTGACTGTTTGTTTCAGGCTGCAGTGTAGAATCTTGGAAGTCCTCCCTCCGTTACATCAAAATGGCTTTGCTAATGGACACATGAGCAGTGCCGAGGGGGAGACTATTGTCATCAGTGACAGTGATGACTCAGAAACACAAAGCGGCTCTTTTCAACATGGGTAAGTAGTTTGTACTTTAGCTATCAGATTGGTGATCGTCTATTAAAATATAAATTTTCTTTCCTGCCTTTTCTTTTCTAGTCATATTGTCCTTAAATTATCTATTTCAACAACAGTTGTTAGAATTTTCAAAACATAACCCTAGTTAAGCTCTCTAATTAGCTGTTAAGAACAGTCCCCTTGCTGGGTGTGACAGTGCGCTTGCCTTTGGGCTACACAGTCAGCCAGTGTCTCCAAAACAAAAGCTAAACCACAGTTTGTTTATGTTTAGCTGGGATTGACCCTAGACCCACCAGTGGTGTAGACAAGCCCCACCTACCACACAGGTGGGTCTCACTGCTCTGCACTCCTGGCAGTCACTATTCTGTAGTTTCCATCCTGTTGCCCTTCCCAGAAGGAGCCTTTCCCGACTGGCTTCTTTCACTTGAGCATGCGCATTTAAGTTCTCACCAGGTCTCTTTTATAAGAACTTTGATAGTTTGTTTCCTTTTTGTATGGAATAATACTACATTATCTTAAAATATTATTATATTTTTTGTTTGTTCATGCGTGTTGGTGCATGTGTGCTACAGCTTCTCTATGACCGTCATAGGATATATGGGAGCCAGTGTTTTCCTTCCACCGTGTGGGCTCTGGATATGGAACCCAGGTCCTTGGGGAAAGTGCTTTACCTGCTTTGTCATCTCACCAGCCTAATATTCTACTCCCCATACACTGTTTTTCACTTAGCTACTGAAGGACATGTTTGTTTGTTTGTTTGTTTGTTTGTTTGTTTTGAGACAGGGTTTCTCTGTGTTAATAGTCCTGGCTAGCCTGGAACTCACTCTGTAGACTAGTCTGGCCTCAAACACACAGACCTGGCTCTGCTTCTCGAGAACTGGATGAAGGACATTTTTGTTGCTTCTATGTGTTGGCAATTTCAAATAAACACTGATGTTTATTTGAAATAAACATACATGATGAACATACATGGCAGGCTTCCGTGTTGGTGTAAGGTTTTTGCACATTTGGGTAAATATCAAGGAATATGAGTGCTAAATCACAAGAGCGTGTTTTGATTTTTTTGTTGCTAATTTTTCTTAAATTTTATTTTGTAGGTACATATGATATACATGCATGTGTGTACAGATGTATGTTCACATGATATTTGGAGGCCAGAGACAGCCTTAACTTCCAGTCCTCCTCATATGTCACCTGTCTTACTCTTTGAGACAGGTTCTCTCGTTAGGACCTGGAGCTCACTGGACTGGCTGGGCAGAAGGCCCTGGAGGTTTGCCCTGTCTTTGCCTCCTCGGCACTGGGATTCCACTGTAGCCAGCTCTGTTACATGGGTGTTGGGGATCAAATGCAGGGTTTTGTGCTTGTACAGCAAGCACCTTACCCACTGAGCTAGCTCTCCATCTACCATATTTAGTTTCAGCCATCTTCCATGGCAGCTGTACCATCACCAAAGCACCTCATTTTACATAATGCCATTTAGTCCAACTTCAGAAGTCCCCGTAATCTATAACAGTTTTAAAAAGACTTCTAAAATTCAAGCAATCTCTTAACTGTAATTCCCTGTAAAATCAAAATGAAAAAGGAGATCACACACTTCCAAAATACAATGGCATAGGATGTACATTGTGGTGTCAAAAGGGAGGAAGGGAACGTAGTGAGAAGCACTGGACCAAAGCGAGACTGAAACCAGCAGGGAAAGCACCAAACTCTGTGTCTCTCTCCATGTCTGATGTTGAAGCACTCTTCAGATCTCCAAGTCCTTTCAGCGCTGTTGACTGCAAAATACTTCTCTCTCTTTGGCTGTGTCCACTCCCTGAGAGCAGCTATCCTCAACAGGTACCCCAGGACTCTGGCATCCCCAACATTTTGAGGTCTCCAAGGCATCCATGCTTCACCTTTCCAGCTTCCCACAGTGGCCGCTCTAGGCCTGGCTTCAGTGGCTTTCCTTAGCTGTGGAGGAAGAGTCCATAACCCCGTTTCTTCTACTCTTGACACTAAAGCCAGAACCCTGTGGCTAAAGCTACCAACTTCTGCTGCTTGCTTGGGCTGGAACATGGCCCCCTTGTTTCATCTTCACAAGCTTTCTGGGTTTTTGTTGTCATTTTGTTTTTGTTTTCTTCTAGGGAATGGGTCTCTCTCTGTAGCCTTAGCTGTTCTGGAACTCAAGCTGTAGTCCAGGCTGGCTTTAAACTCACAGAGATCTGCCTGCCTATCTCTGCAACCAAGTGCTGGATTAAAGGCATACACCACCACCACTTGGCTAGCTTTCTGTTTTCAATGGTTTCCTTCACTGCTAGCAACTTAGCTGTCCAAAAACTCTATATAGACCAGCCTGGCCTCAAACTCCAAGATCCGTCTGCCTTTGCTTTCTGAGTGCTAAGATATAAAAGGTTGCAGCCAGCACACCAGCTACAAGCTTTTCTTTTTTTTTCCATTCTTTTCATAAATTGAAACATAGTTGGGTGGGGTCTTTTCCTGAAGTCACCAGTCCTTTATTCCTTCAGACATTGGGCTTTTCTTCAGTCTGTTCATCTCCTTGAACACTGGGCTTGGCTCCATTCTACTTCCTAGTGACTCCTTTGTCTTCAAAATGTACATTTTGTATTTTCCTTTCTCAGCTTGCTTCTTTTCATTATAGATATGTGTAAGAGTGAATACTGGTAACCACATAGTCCAAACTAGGCTACTTTGAGATTTCCTCTGCTAATGCAGTTAATCCAAAACTCTTCAATTTAGCCTCAGGGAGATTTTTGGGACAAGGACAGAAAGCAGCCGTATTCTTCACCAAAATATGGCTTCACAATAGTCTCTAGGCCACGTACTGAAATTCTTCTCTGAAACCTCTTGAGCCTAACCTCCACAGTTCAAGTCTTCCCCACACCGCTGTCTCCATGTTCCTACTAACATGGATGGCTCATTAAGCCCCATTAACGCATTCAACTGCTTTTCTAGTTCAAAGTCTGTGTTTCTCCAAATGAAAGCATGGTCAGGCCTATCACAGAGATGCCCTAGTCCCTGGTACCAACTTCTGTCGTAGTTAAGGTGTTGTTGCTGTGAAGAGTCACCATGACCATGGCAACTCTTATAAAGGAAAATATTTAATTAGGGATGGCTTACAGTTCACATAAATATACAATTGAATTCCTTCAGAACATACTAGCTTACTTATCTGTCTGGACATGGATGATAGACTGATCATCCAAACAATATTCCTTTGTAGATCAGGGTTTATTGGTTAATACTCATCGAGTTGGGAGATCAGATCTCTCTCTCTCTCTCTCTGTCTCTCTCTCTCTCTCTCTCTCTCTCTCTCTCTCTCTCTCTCTCTCTCTCTCTCTCTCTTTCTCTCAATCTCTCCCTGCCTCCCCTCCCCGAACATGCAGACATACTTCGTTTTAGCAATTATTTATTTCTTGTGTATGGGTGTTTAGTCTGCATGTATGTTTAAGAAAGCATCTAATCCTCTGGAGCTGACAATTGTGAGCTGCCATGAGGGCCTGGTATTTGAAACCAGGTCCTCTGGAAGGGCAGCCTGTTATCTTAACTCTTGAGCTAGCTTCTCAGTCCTGTGCACATGCTTTTTAGACTATATTTCTCAAAGAATCTCTGTTGGTCCTCCCATCACAAAGCACAGTTTGTGTTTACTGAAGCTTTGGGCATCTTTATAGTCTTTGACTCTTTCTGTTCAATTTGTTTCTGTTTTAAGACAGGCTCTCACTATGTAGCCCTAGATGGCCTGGAACTCACAGAGATCCGCCTGTGTCTGCCTCATAAGTGCTGGAATTATAAATATCTAGCATCATGCTTGGCTCCCACCCCGTAAGACTGTAGAATAGGATTGAGATAACACTAGAGTCCTTCTTGTAGCATGCACAAGACGTTACACCGTGGGTTTAGAATTACATATCCATCTTAAGTATTTCAAGCTTTTTATGAAAGTTGGCTTCTTGGCTGTTTGTAGTACTAGATAAACATTTGGACTGTTTTAGAGGTAGGGAAACCAATGTATGTAATTGTCACATAGTGGACCTAACAGTTACATCAATAGCCAAATGCTGACATTTACCTATAGCCACAAGGTTTCTCAAAAACTGAGCTAAACTGATAGATACTCTTGGCTAAAATATTCACAGCTTTCTATCTGAGTAAGGGGTGGCAAGTATGGGTTTATTCAGTTTATTTCCAAACAGTATAGTTAGATTTAGGTCATATCTAATATACTCTGCTGTATGATAAAGCCGTCAAACAACCTTTTAAATTTTTTTTATTTATTTTATGTGTATAGGTTTTCTGGTTTTGTTTCCATGTCTGTCTGTGTGCAGTGTGTGCTTGGAAAGTTGGAATAGGGTAGAAAATGGTGTTGGGATCCCTGGAACTGGGGTTCACAGATGGTTGTGGGCCAGTATGTAGGTTTTGGGAATTGACTCTGGGTCCTCTCCAAGAGGAAGCAGCAAGGGATCTCACCCATCTCTGCAGCCCCCAAACTGGTTCATGAATCAAGGGTTTTATGGGGTCATCTCTAAACAGATACCATCTAAAGTTGAAGTAGGCTGAAAGAAAAATTATTATCCTGGCCAGACATACTAAATAGAGTATATTTTGAATAAAATACAATCATGATGGTGATTATAGGAACAAAAGGAGAGGTAATTATTTCAGAAACCTCTGGATGAAAATATAATGCATATTTGTTAATATATTAATATGTAACTATATGATATTACTACTATACAGATAATATATATAAATTTTTGTTTCCTTGAGGATCCTTCTATGTTAGCCCAAGCTATTGCAAACTTACTGTAACTCAGTCTGGTATAGACTTGCCATCCTCCTGCCTCTGCCTCCTCAGTACTGGAGTTATACATATGCTCCACCATGCCTTACTTATTTCAAGATTTTACATTCATTGAATTCCTTTTATATAATATAATCTGGCTGTCAGGATAACTGAATTGTTAGTTTAAGATGATGTGGAGTGTGTGTGTGTGTGTGTGTGTGTGTGTGTGTGTGTGTGTGTGTGAAAGGGGGGGAGAAGGAAGAGGAGGAGGAGGAAGAGGAGAAGAAGGAGATGAAGAAGACGACGAAGATGACAACAACGTGCGGGATTAGTTCTTTACTTCTATGTGGGCTGCAGGGCTGAAGTCAGGCTTGATGATAGTAAACACCTTTACCTGTTCAGCCATCTCAGCAGAGATATTTTTAAAGAACTGGTCCTAATTGTTTTATTATTTGTAGTTCTATGCATGAAATTATAATATGTGAGTTGAGGTGAACATAATATGTATGTGTGAGTATTATTGTAAATAGCTATCTGTGCTGAAACTACTCATTTATGGGTTCTCATTGCAGAAGAGTTGTAGTGAACATAACTTGATAATTTCTTTAAAAGATATTTTTATATTGAAAATACAGTAGATTTTTATTGGTTATTTCTAGACTATTAAAATTTTAATTTTTTTCTCCTTTATCAAATATAAATATATTGCTTTTTGGTAGAATGAATATATATGTATATGTATACACACATACATATGAGAAAGAAACATTTATATAAAATAACACTTTGTTGTGAGTAAATACAATGAATTGTCCCAGTATCCATGGAAAATTTCTTCCAGGAACTCATCACCATCCTTCTCCTCAAATAAAGAAGTTTCAGATGCTCAGTCAAGCTCCTTATATGGAGTGGCACAGTATTTGCATATACATGTGTGTCTAACTCATCCATAGGTTACTTGTAATTTCAGATACACTGTACGTGCTATGTAAATAGGCATAATACTGTACTGCTTAGAGAATAGTGGCAGAGAAAAACTTTTCTGTATTCTTAATACAGATGAGCATCTCCCCCCTCCCCCAATACTTGGTTTTCTGAGACAGGTCTCACTGTGCATCCTGGAAGCTCCTTATGTTAGATCAGACTGGCCTTGAACTCATATAACTCCATTAATAATAATCCCAGCCTCAAAGGGCTGTGATTACAGACATGTACCACCACGCCTGGCCCGCATACTTTTAAGTGTGGTTGACTGAATCCCCTGGTATAGAGGGCTGACTCACTGGACCAGTGATTTACGTGGACCACGAAGTATGTTTGGTGTTAGCATGTCACTGTACAAAAAGAAACAGATCTGTCCCTGCAGTTCCTTGCTGGTGGTGGCTCAACAGCTATCATTGAGATACTTAAGTTGAGTGAAATTTCTCCTCTGTGTAGACCTAGACATGGAGTAGCAAGAGAGCAAAGTACCACAAATGGAAGTCAGTTGTACATTCTTCCTATTTGGTAGGTGAGTTGTAGTAGGAACTGTTTCTGTTGCTCTCTGACTGGTTGTCATGCTTCCTTAGAGCGCAGTCAGGATTTTATCTCAAAGGAAGCTTTAATGTAAGGGCTACAGCAAAGCTCCATTAGTTGTATTGTCGCCACCTCTGACTGAATGAATCTTCTTCCTCTTCTTGATCTTGCTTCCTGTGCTAAATGTGCACACTTTTACCTCAAGTTCTTCAGGGTTTCTTCTTCCTCTGAAGGTTTTCTGAGACTTCCCAATGGGTTGTTCTTCATTCCCCCATCATTACCACCACACGCACCTCTCTAAATGCCAACTTCCTGGAAGGCCTAGCTAGTCAATTTATAAATTGATATAAATTCATATAAGGTAGTGGGTTTTTTTGTTTTTTTGGGTTTTGGGTTTTTGTTTGTTTTGTTTGCTTGCATTGTTCATCATTTCGGTCATAGCAATTGCTGACTTTTGTCAGTACAGAGAGTATCTAGCAATACGGTAGGCTTTCCACTGCTGAGTGAATGGTGAATGAATAGACACACCCTAAAGCTTGGTGAGAAGGTAGTTGGAATGAGGATTAACTGTATGGTGTATTTGTCTTTTGCGTGTGTGCTTGAACTAGACAAGTATTCTACCAGACCTATACTTCCTTTTTTAAAGTACATATTGACTGTACTTTGTACTTTTATAGCCTGATCTCATACCTCAGCTTCCTGAATGCAGGCCGCACACACCAGCCGGCCACTACGAAGAAAATTGAAAAGTGATTCCAGTAACCGTATAATTCCCTTTTCTTTTCAGATTCCCAGGCTAGCTTGCCGCCCTCTGTGCCCCTTAGGCTAACTTTGGCTTTCTGACCCTCACACCTGCTTCCCTGGTGCTGGGACTACAGACAGTGTGCCTCTGGCTCACTTTCCCTTTATCTTCCTGTGACATTGTTTTCTACAAACTTTTCTGACAAAGGAGCTGGAGATAGCTCAGTTAGTAAAATACTTAACCTAGCGTGCATGAAGATGCTTTCAATTCCCCAGTCACATTCCATAAACTGGAACGGGTGGCACATGCTTGTAACACTGCCCCAGGAAGGGGGAGGCAGGAGGACCAGGGTTAGGGGACCTCAGCTATATGGTGAGTCCTGTATCATCCTTAACTATGTAATGAGCTCAAAGCCAGCCCTGAGTGTCCGAGACTTTGTCTCAAAAAGAAAAAACAAACAAAACAAAACAAAAAACCTAACTTAAATGGTACTAAGTACTAATTTATTTCCAGGTAATTTATTAATTAATTCCAGTACTAATTTCACCAGAGGAAATTTTATTGAATAAATAATTAAAATGCCTACCTAAGATTAAATTATGCCTTACAGTGTTTTGTCTAATACAATGTAGAAAGGCTATGCAACTTACAAAAAAACTTAGTTAAAATACAACCACATAAGACTATATTCTATCTGACATAGTCGAGCACACCTTCAGTCCCAGTGCTTAGGGAGCAGAGGCAGGCTGCTCTTTCAGGCCAGCTAGAGCTACATATGAGACCCTGTTTCAAAAGAAACAGTGTGCCGAGACATGAAGCTTTACGTACCTCATGTTTTCAAAGGACTAACTAACTGATTTCGGTCTGTCCCCTCTTCTTTTTAGGAAGAAGAAAGATGCAATCGATCCCTTATTATTCAGATATAGGGTACAACCCACTAAAAAGGAGATTTATGAGTCTGCTGTTGTTAAAGCAACACAAATCAGGTAAAACGCAGTACTTGACATTTGTTGTAAAATAATTTTTACTTGTTCCCCCTTCCCTTTTGCCCTATGTTTCACTAAGAAAAGTGATGTATTAGGTAGATCCTGAGTCAGAGATATCACCTGCTTTTATTTTGGGGCAGCTAGGGAGCTCAGGACACAGTCCTAAGAAGTGACTCTCTGTGTGATAGCCCTGGCTATCCTGGAACTTTTTGTAGCCCAGACCTCAAACTCACAAAGGCTCTCCTGCCTCTGCCTCCTGAGAGCTGGGATTAAAGATGTGTACCGCCACCTGCAGTGTGAGATCCCACTTTATGTCAAAACAAAACAAAGAGCTTTTAAACACGTTGTGTGTGTGTGCGTGTGTGCATGTGTGTGCGTGTGTGCGCATGCACACACATGCCGTGTAACACATAGATCAGAGGACGGCTTGCTGGAGTCATTTCTTGAGTCACTTTTGCTATGTTAAATTCCAGGGATCAAAATTAGGTCAGCAGGCCTGGCATCAAGTGCTGTTTGCGTGCTGTGCTGCACCAGTCAACAGCCCAGGTATATCCCCTTCTGTAGTTGCAGTGAGGTGTGTGATTGGTTTGTTTGGCAGGCCACGTCATTAGTTTCAGGTCTGTAGCAGGTATGTCCAGCCTACGGCCAGTGGATCCACACTCATTTCAGCATTTAGCCCAACAAAAAATCATAAGCGTACTTAAAATGTTACAATTTATTATTTAAAATTTTTATTTTAGAATCTTTATTTTAGAACTCAATTGTGTGGTTCTCTAGGGTGACCTTTGTAGCTGCCAGTGTTGTATAGCAGTGTCAGCAGTGGAAGGTGCCTAAGGCACCGAGCGCTGATGCGGTGTGCGCACTAGTGACTGGGAAGTGGAGGTCTGTCATACCCTCACTCACTCACAGTTGACTTCTTTTGTCTCCTTTTATCTTTAGTTCAAAATAGAGATAGCAGTTACAGCTTTGCTTCCTATGTAATATTGTTCATTTGCCTATTTACTTTTTGGCTTCTAGTTGATAACTCCTCTAGACTTCGGTTCCATCCCTGCTGGCTCATTTTCTTTTTTATATTTTTCATTGATGAGCTAAATTAGAGTGAGAATTGTGCTTGACAGTGAAGCAGTAAAATACACACAACTCTTCCACACTCTTCAGTTGGTTTTTGTTTTTTACTTTTTAGATTCTTTTTTAATTTTATGTTACCACCGTGGGCTGTCTTCTCTGCAAGGCAACAAGTGCTCAGAACCACTGAACCTTCCCCAGCCTCTAACTTACAGCTCTTATTGGGCTCAAAAGTACTGTCTTGTTCACTGAAAGACAGTACTTTTCCTGTAAAAGACTTGCTACACTAGAGAACTTGTAACACTGTTAAATGAAATGTCCTATGTACTGTTCAATGACAGCTAATTGCCACCTATAGCTTTTGAGTCCTTATTTGAAGTGAAAATTAGGAACTAACTTTTTAATGTCTTTATAAAATGAAAATCCAGCTGTGGCTACTGGGGAGTATGTCAGACAGTGCCGACTTCAGGAGTCAATGTGTCCATTGTCAGGAAGTTACTACCTTCTGTTAGCCAGCTGCTCCCAAGTCCTGGGCAGCAGCTGGCAAAAACCTTTAAAGACCAGGAAACAAATGCAGTTTGAGGGGTGTTTATTGACTGAGAGACTTTCTACTTTTGTTTGAAAGACATATACTGAATTTAATTAAAACATTACATTTTACCAGAATTGTTGTGTGCTGGGTTTGTTTTCCTTTGGTTTTTTTTTTTTTTTGTGACTGTTTTGGTTTTGTTTGTTGTGGTTTTTATTACTGCTCTTGTTGCTTTTGAGGAAAATCAAGGGGATAATTGAAATTGCTTGTTCGAAATCTAATCTTAATTCTCTTTAACTTAATCTTGAATTTGTTGGTTGTTGTAGGAGATTAAACACAAAGTGCTTTAAAATTTGCTAAGGTCTTATTATATTTTGTTTATAATACATATGTGAACAGGTGATTAGTTGATGCTATGTCATAGCTAATCATTTTTATTTTAATTTTTCTACTAATTTTAATTTTGTGTGAGTGTGTGGTTTTTGTTTGTTTGTTTGTTTGTTTTCCGAGACAGGGTTTCTCTGTGTAGCCCTGGCTGTCCTGGAACTCACTCTGTAGACCAGGCCTCAAACTCAGAAATCCACCTGCCTCTGCCTCCCAAGTGCTGGGATTAAAGGCATGCGCCATCACTGACCAGCCTAATTTTAATTTTTAAAATAGTATTTTAAAAACAGTTCTCCTCTTTACTTTATTTCTCTGTGGTTTTGAACAGCAAATGCATGCGTTGTTTTTGTAGCAGGCCTTTTATAATTGGTCCATTCTGTTTTTTCTAAGTTCTGGCATAATCTCTCTGTGTAGAATTCTAATAAAGTTTACTAAGTATCTTTGAAGGATGAATATTCTCACTGTGTAGACGCCTGGGTGTAGAAGTCAAGTTTCAAATGTATAATGATTATAGAATTCTGATTAAATTGTTAGTATTAATACTGCCTTCTTCCCCCAACATCAGCCGGAGAAAACACCTATTTTCTCGTGATAAACTAAAGCTTTTTCTCAAGCAACACTGTGAACCACAAGATGGAGTCATTAAAATTAAGGTAATTTAAAAAATGAAACTATGTATTGGGAAGAAATAAAAATAAATGTATAGTATTATAAATTTGTAACATTGATAAAATAGTATTTCAAAGGTAACTTAAACAGCTGTCATTTTGTCCTGCGAGCTAATCTTTAGCGCTTTTTACATGTTCTATGGAATCGGGTGGCTCAGTTATTACTGCTCTTTATTATACAGATGACCAACTAAGGCAGATGGAAACGAGGAGAGCTTGAAAAGCTGTTTAGTGACTTATGTATTTTATCTGCCTTACAGAGAACAGAAGGATTCAGAATAGTGCTAAATAAATGCTCAATTAAGAGAACTAATCAAAGGCATTCTAGACCATGCATTAACCCCATACATTAGATTTTACTATGGCCATTAAGAGGGAAATAGAATTTTTATGTATCTAAGACTGGCTTTGAACTTATGGTCCTCCTGCATTGCTTACATGCTAAATTATAGGCATATATGGTATATGCCCATATAGGCATATATAGGTATATGTGGTGCTGGGAATTGAATTTAGGGTTTTGTGCATGAAGCAAGCACTTTAGCAACTGAACTACATCCTCAGCCCTGAAAATCAAGATATTCCTTCCATTGTGCATTAAATAAAAAGTCAAAAATTATAAAAATTAGTTTTTAATGTGAACTGTTTAAATCACATTAGAGAAATAAATATAAAAATAATCAGACATAGTGGTATATACCTATAATTCTAACACTTGCAGAGACATAGGGAGGAAGATTGTAATTTTGAGACTAGTCTGAGATGTGTTGCGATTCTGTCTAGAAGAGCATGTGTATGTTGGGGACGGCCCCTTAGTGAGTGAAGGGCTGCTGTGCAAGAGTAGGAGCCTGAGTTCAGAAAGCCAGTCACCCTGGAAAAGCCAGGGGAGCAGCAGCCATCTGTAACTCCAGTTCTGGGGTGGAAGCAGGGAGGAGAGGGTTCCAGATGCTCATGGGATCCCTGAGCCCCCTGAAAGGGGAAGATTGGGGTTCACAAGAGGCCCTGTGCAGCAATGAATTGTTAAGTTGTTAAGTTGCTTTGAGCTCCCAGTGGGTGATTGAGCTTCTAACCACCTGCCAGAGAGGGGGGGGGGGGGAGGGAGGGAGACAGAGCGGGGGGGGGGGGGAAGAATGGCTGGGCACTTCCTAAACCTCTCAGCAGCTAGTATACACTCCCCTCCCCTAAGTCTTAGTTAACAATTCCTAGATCTATATTTTATCTTTGTTGCCCAGTCCCAATAAGGGGAGTGGCCACTTACCCTGATTCTTACCTGTCTGCCCGACCTTAAGTCTGATCTCTCAGCCCCCTGTCATGACTATTCTCTCTGTTCTTCCCCCTTAGTCCCTTGTAATCTAAAAGTCCCACCTCTGTCTCTCTGCCCAGCCATCGGCAATTCTTCATTACCAATTCTTCTATACAGCAATTCTTCATTACCAGTCAAAGCCAGGTGGGGGCAGGGACCCTCAGCAATTGGAGGCATGGCGTTTGGGAGCCAAAGTAAGACAGAGCATTAGAACAAATCCCCAACAGCCCTGTCCCAAATCTAAAATGGAGATCGATAGAGGAAGACACCCGTTGTCAACCTGTAGCCCATACATGTACAGGCAAGCATACCACATGTGCAGAAGGACAGATTAGAAACATACATTTAATCAGCTACTGGTGCTTAAGGTGTGTATTTCATTGTGTGCAAATGTGAATCACAAAAAGAAAAGAAATTAAAAAAGATGAATTTATATTTAAAAATGATATTTCAGATATTTAGACAAATTATTCATTAAAATAGAACCAGGACACTTGGGTAGCCATTTGAAGACACAGCTGTGCATGCATGTATACATGAAATGAAACAAGTGCTGAGGTAATGCTCGCTACAGAGCTGCAGAGAGCAGCAACTGCAGTGCCACTGAGACTGTCGACAGTGGACACAGCAGGTGAAAATGCCATCAGTGAAATGCCTCCAACAGCAAGCACTGTATGGACAACACCTGCAGTGGGCACAATAAAGAACTAAAATTTATTAGAATACATAAGCATCCTAGTGAGAAACTGAGAAAGTTAACATGGTTAAAATGTAATGTGGGGCTGGAGAGATGGCTCAGTGGTTAAGAGCACTGACTGCTCTTCCAGAGGTCCTGAGTTCAAATCCCAGCAACCACATGGTGGCTCACAACCATCTGTAATGGGATCCGATGCCCTCTTGTGGGGTGTCTGAAGACAGCTACAGTGTACTTACATATAATAAATAAATAAAATTTAAAATGTAATGTTTGCCATATAAAAACTTGAAAGCATTATTAAAGTATAAGAAGTATTTTTGGCATTTTCTGAGTAAATATATAAGTTGAGCATCCCTACTTAGAAAATCAAAAATACTCTACGTCCTAAAGCATTTCAGCCTTGTTGATTATTGAGGTGACTATTATTATTATTACTGAAGTATGGAAATGTCTACGCTATTAAATGTAGGTACGTACAAAAAATTTAAAAGTATCATAAAGGAGTTGGAGAGATAGCACAGCAGTTAAGAACACTGGCTGCTCTTGCAAAGGACCCACATTTGAATCACAGCACCTACATGATGGCTCACAACTGTCCACCTCCAGTTCCAGGGGACCCAGAATTCTCTTCTGACCTTCTTGGGCCTGAATGCATTTGGTATACAGATATACATACAGACAAAACATCCACATACATAAAATAAAGGAATAAATCTCAAACTATTTCAAGACATTATGCAGATAACCTTTAAAGTATGTGAAGGTGTGTATAGGCCAGGTGCAGTGGACACGCCCGTAAGCTCAGGATACCGAGGTAAGAGATCACAAGTGTGACTGTGGTGTACTACATACAGATATGCTGTCCAGTCTCCTGTGCAAATGAATTTCACATTTACACTTAGATTTTACACCCCTCCCCAAGATATCTTCTTGTATATTTGCAAACATTAAAAAAATCTTTAAAAATATGAAATCCTTAGGCTCTGGGCATTTCCAAAAAAGCACGATCGTCGTGTACTTGAGAAGAACCCACTCTGGTCCTCATGCTGTAGTATGAGTACATGACCATGCTGATACAGTCTAATGTAGAAATGTCATGGGTCCTTGATCTGTTAGAATGATCAGGATCGACAGGGTTTTAGATGCTAAAACTTGTGTTCTACCAGCAAAATATATGAGCTGTGTAGTAGGGCTCTCCCTGTTTGGATAATATTGACATTTCTGTAGCTTTGCTTTCCTGGACCATTTCTGTAAATCACATTTTGCTTTTCTTTTCTTTTTTTTTTCTTTTTCGAGACAGGGTTTCTCTGTGTAGCCCTGGCTGTCCTGGAACTCACTCGGTAGACCAGGCTGGCCTCGAACTCAGAAATCCTCCTGCCTCTGCCTCCCAAGTGCTGGGACTAAAGGTGTGCGCCACCACCGCCCGGTCGACATTTTTCTTTGAGGTTAAAAATTATAATCTGGGGCTGGAGAGATGGCTCAGCGGTTAAGAGCACTGACTGCTCTTCTGGAGGTCATGAGTTCAATTCCCAGCAACCACATGGTGGCTCACAACCATCTGTAATGAGATCTGATGCCCTCTTGTGGGTGTCTGAAGACAGCTACAGTGTACTTGCAAGCGGAAGCTGGAGCAAGAGGGAGAAGGGAAGGGGAAAAAAATTATAATCTGTCCACTAAGTCAAAAAATCTGGGGTTGAGCATGCTCTAAACATTGTTCCAAACAAATTTTAGATAGAAAGTAAAAGGTAAATCTCAAATGTGGTGAATATCTTAGAACCTTACAGCTCAGGTAAGAATAAAATTTTTTATTTGGGACTTTATAGCAATTTGAATTTCTGCTTTTATCAAGACCAACTCATCTTAATATATAAAGTATTTAAGTCATTACCTAGCCCCGACAAAGAATCAAAATGTTCAGTAGTTGGAAAATGGTTGGAAGATTTACTGTGAGCCAGGTAGTAGCAATCCTACTCAGGAGACTGGGGCAGAAGAAGAGCATGTGTGAGGTTAGCCTGGACTTCACAGAAGTTTGTCTTAGAAACCAAAACAGAACAAAGCAACACGAAGGAGGAAGACATTTATTGGAGTACTGAAACATTATATTGTGTTTTGTAAAGAATACGAAATTATTATGTGCCAAGTAAAAGCAAAATAACAGAGTTTTTAAATGTACAACTTGAATATTTTCAAGTCAGGCATGCTGGTGTATACCTACAATTCCAGCACTCAGGAGGCAGAGTCAGGCTAATGCCTGAATTCAAGACCAGCCTTAACTAAAAAAGCAAGTCAAAGTTAGTTAAAGGTACATACTGAGTTCCCATCTCCAAAAAAAAAAAAAGAAGGATAGAAAATTTAGACAAAATTGGTAAAAAAAAAAAAAAAAAAAAACAAAAAACGGGCTGGAGAGATGGCTCAGCGGTTAAGAGCACTGACTGCTCTTCCAGAGGTCCTGAGTTCAAATCCCAGCAACCACATGGTGGCTCACAACCATCCGTAATGAGATTGGATGCCCTATTCTGGTGTGTCCGAAGACAGCGACAGTATACTCATAAATAAAATAAATAAATAAATATTAAAAAAAAACAGAGCTGTATCTATAGAGATGGTTCACTGTTAAGAGATAACTACTGCTCTTACTGAATTTGGTTCCCTGCATCCACACCCACATCAGGTGCTTACAACTGCCAATATGTAACTCCAGCACCCGCCTTCATATATGCACATACCCATACAGCGTAAACACCTGACAGTAAAAATAAAATAAATCTAAAAAACACATTGAAATAGCTGTCAGTATTTAAAACTCTGTAGAAACATTGTTGCTATTTTGTGGAAAAGTGGTTTGGTTTTGTTAGGCTAAGTCTCATGGAACTGCATCTTAAAGCTATTGTGAAGCCAAGAACATTGAGGTTCTATCTTGCAAATGCTGGGATTACAGGCATGTATCACAATACTCAGTTCATGATAAACTTTAATTAGTTTTCTATCTGGTATCTTTCTGACAAATTATTTAATGTAGAAAAGGATCACATAAACCAACTACATAAGTGTATTTGAAACACAATGTTTTTGGCTTAGTCTTTAACAGCAGTAATAGTGGTCATATGACATGGAACACGTTGTATACAGTACACTAATGTGTTGTCACTATACCCTGTGTGTTTTTAATTAAGGCATCGTCTTTTTCAACATATAACATAGCAGAGCAAGATTTTTCTTATTTCTTCCCTGATGACCCACCTACATTTATCTTCAGTCCTGCTAACCGACGGAGAGGAAGACCTCCCAAACGAATATCTTTTGGTCAGGTAGGTAAAGAAAAGTCTAAACTACCCTTAGCTTAATAAAGCAGGATTTGCAATCAATGAAATGTGTAGTTCCTGTCACCCTTGTAACCTGTAAGAAGAGTGCCCTTTACTTCATAAAGAAGATCTGAGTGTGTGTTCCCTCGATGCTGCTCAGCACTAAAATTTATGACGTTTGTTGTGTGGACTCAGGGTCTCAGGAGACAGATCTTATACCAAGGGAGGAGTCTACAGGCAGTTACTCCAGAAAAACCAGTGGGATGAGAAACTCAGGACGTTAGAATAACATTCAAGTATTCAGAGCAGTTCTGACCAGTGGGCTTTAAGAAAGGCCTAAATGAATCCCAAGAGTTGGCCGTTTGCATAAGAAGAGCTCCTATGGTGCATACATTTGAATACTTAGTCATCAGGGAGTGGGCTTCGAGGTTACCAAAGCCTACACCATACCAGGTGTCTAGACCTATGGTTCAGGATGTAGCTCTCAGCTGCTGTTCCAGGGTCTGCCTGCATGTTGCCCTGATGATAATGACCAGACCTTTGAAACCATGAGCTAGCCCCCAACTCCATGTTTTCTCTTACAGTAGTTGTCTTGGTCATAGTGTCTCTTCACAGCAGTGGAACAGTGGCTAAGACATTGAGCCATAGGGCAAAGGGGTGGAAGGGTACTTGAGACATGAACATGGTTGTAAGGGACTCAGCATTGCTTTGCAGAACGTTCATCGTGCACATAGCATAGCAGATCTATAAACACACAGAGATCTCATGGGCTAGCCAGCAGAATGTGTAGTCTTGAGGCTACATTTTGCAAATCAAATGGTTCTAATATTCTTTATATAATATCCAATTTGTTTATGTAGTTACTAAAAATAGACTTTAACCAAAAAGTGGTGGCCTAAATCCAAGCACATAACAATCTACAGGTGTGTGTAATGAGAGCCCTAGACTGCACAGTAAATCTCTTAGAGACTTTAGAATGAGAAGGGCAGTGTGGCATGAAAAGTGTGTCAGTTGCTTCTCAGTTTACCTTTGTTTGTTATAGCAGTAAAGAATTTTTCCTCATCAGATCATTGTCATTCCCCACAGAGACACCATGGAAGTGTCTGGAAGTGGACAAACTAATAACCTATGCAGGTCTCAGAGCTAGAAGGAGTGTAATTGGATCCTTCTGATCCTGGACTCTCTTTCCTTTTGCATTTTTGTTTTCTCTTACCCTCCTTCTTTGCTGGTTCTTTTCTTCTGACTAGAAGTTGCTGATAGCTATAATGATTTGCAAGCCAGCTTCCAGTGCTTCTAATAGGAGTTTGGAGGGTGTTTGGTATATGTGATGATTTGTTTATGCTCGGCCCAGGGAGTAGCCCTATTCAGAGGTGTGGCCTTGTTGGAGTAGGTGTGGCACTGTGGGTGTAGGCTTAAGACCCTCACCCTAGCTTCCTGGAAGTCAGTCTTCCTCTAGCAGCCTTCAGATGAAGATATAGAACTCTCAGCTCTGCCTGCACCATGTCTGCCTGGACGCTGCCATGCTCTTGTCCTGAGGATAATGGACTGAACCCTGAACCTGTAAGTCAGCCCCAATAAGAGTTGCCCTTATAAGAGTTGCCTTGGTCATGGTGTCTGTTCACAGGAGTGAAACCTTAATTAAGACAGAAGTTGGTACCAGGGACTGGGGTATTGCTGTGATAGGCCTGACCATGGTTTTGTTTGGAGGGATGTGGATTTTGGGACTTTGGAAAGCAGTAGAATACTTTTAAGTTGGGCTTAGTGGGCTAACCTAGTAGGAATATGGAAGACTTTGTTGCTGAGTATGATTTGAACTGTGCAGACCTGGCCTAAGAGGGTTTCAGTGGAGAAGAATTTCAGTATATGGCTTAGAAACTGTTTTTTGTGGTATTTTTGTGAAGAATGTGGCTGCTTTTTGCCCTTGTCTGAAGAGTCTACCTGAGTGTGAGGTAAAGAGATTTATATTAATTGCATTGACAAAGCAAGTCTCAAAAAAGTCCAGCAGAGACTTTTTTATCTGGTAGTCTCATGAAGAATGTTTTGATCAAGGGTAACAAACTTAAAAAGAAAAAAATAAAAAAGTATATGGTTCAAGTATTAAAGGGGCACCAGGAAGTGAAATTGAGCCAAATCCTGTGTTGTAGGAGATAACAGATTAAAGGAGTGGGATTTTGGGTCAAGATCCTACCCAGCTAAATTTAGATGCAGTCATGGTAGTGCATATTTTTATCCCAGGAGATAAAGCCAAGCAGATCTCTGAGTTCAAGGCCAGCATGAGACAGAGCAAGTTCTAGGTGAAGAAAAGCTTAAATCCAAGCATAGTGGTACACACCTTTAATCCCAGGAGACAGGTATGCAGATCTCTGAGTTGTAGGTCAATTTACAGAGCAAGATCCAGGACAGTCAAGCTTAGTGAAGGAGTTGGGAAAGAGGAAGCTAGTGATAGTGATAGAACAAGGGGGCCATATTCCAGCTTCTGTAAGCAGCAGAACTCGGCAGCTTTGGTCATGTGTCTCTGGCTTTATATTCAAGGGAAGAAAGACACTACTGGGACAGTTGATGCTGGTTAGCTGGAGCTAAGAAATTAGTGGTGACTAAGAAGAGACCAGCATCACTGAGGTGAAATCTTCTGGGATGTATTTTCTGAGAGCACAAAGCTGTGTTCCAGAGATAGCCAAGGTTGTACCTCATGCTACAGCTGTACTTGGTAATGTCTAAGAGTCACCCAGGTGGTACTGGTTTCAAAGGCATGAAGGGATCATTGAAATAAGAAGCTGTAACATTGAAAATGTCTTGGAGACCCCAAGATGTTCGAGATGCCAGAGCTGTGGGTTATCTGTGGAGGGAAGCTGCTAACAGGGAGTAGAACCTGCCCAGGAGAAAGAGGTTTGTTGCAGTGAACAAAGAAAGGAGTTGGGAGATCTGAACACTGGTTTGACCTCAGCCACGGAGATGCAGAGTTTGGAGTTTGCCCAGCTGTTTCCTGCCTTGCTTTGGGAATTACAGTGATTGGATGAATCTCAAGAGACTTTGAACTTTTAACATTGTTGAGACTGCTATAGACTATGGGGAATTTGGAAGTTGAACAAAATATATTTTGCATTATGCTGTAGTTTAGGTATGGCCCCCATAGACTCATATGTTTGAACAAACCTATGGGGCCCAGGGAGTGGAATGTGATGATTTGTATATGCTTGGCCCAGGGAATGGCACTATTCAGAGGTGTGGCCTTGTTGGAGTAGGTGTGTCACTGTGGGTGTGGGCTTAAGACCCTCACCCTAGCTTCCTGGAAGTCAGACTTCCACTAGTAGCCTTCAGATGAAGTTTAGAACTCAGCTCTGCCTGCACCATGCCTGCCTGGACGCTGCCATGCTCTTGTCTTGAGGATAATGGACTGAACCCTGAACCTGTAAGCCAGCCCCAATTAAATATTGTCCTTATAAGAGTTGCCTTGGTCATGGTGTCTGTTCATAGCAGTAAAACCGTAACTAAGACAGTATAATTTAGAATTTATTGAAGTGTCTTGGTCATTTCCAGGCTCCTGTTAAGTGTTGGCTGAAAGAGTTGTCTGTGTTATAAAAAGAATAAGTAGGACAGATAACGTTTCTTCCTCGCTGAAAAGCCTTCGGTGGAGACATCCAGTTGTTCCTTCCTTGTGGGAAGTCTTGTCACTTTTCTCAGAGCTCCTCCAGTCTTTGTGGAGGAAAGGTGTTTCTCCTTCAGTGTAACCTTCAACATAGTAACCAGTTAATTACTTTTATTTCCTAGCTACAGTTCAAGTGTAATTATCTTTTTCAGCTGTTTAGAATTTCCACTTCAGAATTTATCCAAATTTTGAAATAAGGTGTTTACTTAGAATATTGAACCTTAGCAGTCAAAACCTTTCTCATATTTTACTTACTAAGATCTGACTTCTCTAATAAACTATTCACGAGGGAAGGGGCCAAGTCTACCTTGTTTATCACTGTTATTTAGCACTGGCCTAGTACTTACCAAGTACTTAAATAGTAAAATGAATTTTATGTTTTGTTATAAATGATTATTAGAGAGCCAGCTGTGGTACAAGGCAGAGGCAGGACTGTCACAGCAACCCTGAGGCCGTCTGAAGCATTGTCTATATAGAAAGTTCCGGGCCAGCAAAGAGCTGCATAGCAAGAATACTGTCCCAAAATAAAATAAAAATTTGAGATTGCTTAATATTGACCACAAAAAAAAATCCTCCTGACATGTCTTTCATATTTGATGTTTATATCATCTAGATTATAAAGCAATCTTGAGGATTTATTTTTCTAATGTATAGTTTTTATTGCTCTTGATATATTACCAAAGTACTAGATTTTTTTAAATTTCTTTAGGTCTGGAGATTGACTCATATTCTATATATCTCTATGATTATGTCTTTTTTTTTTTTTTGGTTTTTCAAGACAGGGTTTCTCTGTGTAGCCCTGGCTATCCTGGAACTCACTCTGTAGACCAGGCTAGCCTCAAACTCTTGAACTCAGAAATCCGCCTGCCTCTGCCTCCCAAGTGCTGGGATTAAAGGTGTGCGCCACCACTGCCCGGGTTTTTTTGGTTTTTCAAGACAAGGTTTCTCTGTGTAGCCCTGGCTGTCCTGGAACTCACTCTGTAGACCATGCTGGCCTCAAACTCAGAAATCCGCCTGCCTCTGCCTCCCAAGTGCTAGGATTAAAGGTGTGTGCCACCACTGCCCGGCTTGATTATGTCTTAGGGTTTCTATTCCTGCACACACACACAAAAAAAAAGTTGGAGGAAAGGGTTTGTTTATTCAGCTTACACTTCCACATTGATGTTCATCACCAAAGGAAGACAGGACTGGAACTCAGGCAGGTCAGGAAGCTGGAGCTGATGTAGAGACCATGGAGAGATGTTACTTACTGGCTTGCTTCCCCTGGCTTGCTCAGCTTGCTTTCTTATAGAACTCAGGACCACCAGCCCAGGAATGGCACCACCCACAAGGGATCCTCCCTCCTTGATCACTAATTGAGAAAATGCTTTACAGCTGGATCTCATGGAGGCATTTCCTCAAGGGAGTCTCCTTTCTCTGTGATAACTCCAACTTGTGTCAAATTGGCACACAAAACCAGCCAGTACAGATTAGAATGACTAATTTATCCATTTATACTTGAATTCATTTTAATACTTACAGAAAGCTGTAATTGGTATGGTTTTGTTGGTTTTCTTCTGTTCTGGGCATTTGAATCTAGGGCTTCAAGATACTTATGTGAACTTGGTATTCTACCACCGACCTATGACTGCAGGCCTGGTGAGAGCTTTTGGGGTTTTGGGGTTTTGTTTTGTTTTTTCCTTACCTAGAAAACTTGGCAGACTTATGAGTTTATGTAGTTTGTGGTGTACCACTTTAGTTTCCTCATTTATTTTTTAGGAAGACAACATTGCTAGTAAGCAGACTATTGCAAGATGTCGGAGCAAAGCTATTAAGGAAAGAGACAAGCTTTTGAAACAAGAAGAAATGAGGGCACTGGGTGAGTTTTAACATTCCCTCCAAACACTGTTTAAGGATAAAGACGAACATTTCTCGGGCCCAAATGAGGAATATTTCTGAATGATAAATCTCTCAGAGATTACTGCCTTTTTTTTTTCCCCTGAATGGCCCTTATTCATCTCTTCTAAGTATCCCCCCCACCCCCCGACTGCTTAGTGCTAGATTGAGCGCTAGCTGTTGTAAGGGTCTGAGTGGTCTGGCCTTTCCTGACACTGCCTCCCAGCTTGACTGCATCTGAATCTAGTTCAGTGGGATTAATACATTCCGGTTGTGAGGGCTGTGATTCCATATCTTAACAAGTAGATTACTTAATTATCGTTCTTTGTATATGTTTTATTGTCTTTGGTTTTAGAGGCAGGATATGTTTGTCCTGGTGTGGGTAGCTTACCATTTAATCAGTTACCTGCTAGTCCCTCAAGAATTTGTGAATCTCTACTACTCTCATTTAACCTAAATTAGTTTAAAGCCTCTTTTATTAGATTTTTTTTTTTAAACCGAATTTCTGTTTTTGTCAGTGTATAGTTTTAAATTTGACCTTCTCCACAGCTTTTGAAAAGGCTAAACTAAAACGAGAAAAAGCAGATGCTCTGGAAGCAAGAAAAAGAGAAAAGGAAGATAAGGAGAAAAAGAGGGAAGAATTGAAGAAAATTGTAGAAGAAGAGCGACTAAAGAAAAAAGAAGAAAAAGAGAGACTTAAAATAGAAAGAGAAAAGGTATTCAGTATACATATATATATATATATATAGCTGTGATTCTTACATATAATAGAAATTTACATATTTAAATGTGTCACTAATTCTTTAAACTAAATTCTTTTACCATTTTCATTCACATTTTTGAGCCTACATAGAACACAGATAAAAATATTAATCTCCCCAGGGGACTGGAGAGATGGCTCAGAGGTTAATACTCAATACTCAACTTTTTGTTTTGTTTTGTTTTGTTTGTTTTGTTTTTCAAGACAGGGTTTCTCTGTATAGCCCTGGCTGCATTTTTAAATTTTTTAAAAGTTACAAAATGGAACATGATTGAAGACACTGTTTGATCTACACACACACACATACACACACACACACACACACGTACAACATATACATAGTCCATACACACACAATAAATAAATAAATAAATAATACTTTGATTCATTTATTTCTAGTCTTCATTCTTAGCCTTAAAACTAAAAACAGGGCTAGAGAAATGTTCAGTGGATTGAAGTTATTGGCCACTCTTGGAGGGGACCCAGGTTTGATTCCCAGCACCCACATGGCAGCTCACAGCCATCTTCATGAAACCCTAGTTCCAAGGGATTTTTTTTGTTTGTTTTTAATTGAGACAGGGTCTTGTGTAACCTAAGCTGGCCCCACATTTGCTCTGTAGCCAAGTACGACCTTGAATTCTTGCCAATACCTTTAGGTACTGGAATTACAAGTGTACACCACCAAGCCTCATTTTACACTGTACTGAGGATCAAACTTGACTGTTGGGCAAGCACTGTACTAGCTGAGCTGCCTAGCTCCAGTGTTTATTAACATTTCTCAGGTGATGTTAATATTGACAGGTAAATTTCTTCTAATAATTTTTATAATCTTTTTTGCTAGGAAAGAGAGAAATTACGTGAAGAAAAGCGAAAATATATGGAATACTTAAAGCAGTGGAGTAAACCCAGAGAAGATATGGAGTGTGATGACCTTAAGGTATGACCATGCAGTGCTTGCCACAGATGTATTTCATGTGTCCTTTGTGGCTTTGCTGACAGGATGGTTGGTTTGGCTGGGCATGGTAACACATGCATTTAGTCTGGCATTTGGTAGGTAGAGACAGGTGGACGGATGGATGGATCTCTTGTGAGTTTGAGGCTATTCTAGTCTACAGACTGAGACTCTATCCCAAAAAAAATTGGGGGTGAGTTTGGGTTTGGGTTTGTGTTTGTTAGCAGTGAGAAAGGTCTTCCTGTGCAGACCAGGCAGGCTGCAGCTCCTATTCACCTGTGTCACTCTTCTGAGTGCTGAGATTGCAAGTCCATAGTGGACACCTAGCTGAAAAGGTTGTTTCTTTTTTTTTGAAAAGGTTGTTTCTTGATAGAAGTGCATCTTCCTCATTTAACTGAAAGGAAACAGCCGCTATATAGATAGATGGTTTTCTTAGCTTTCCAGGGATGCACTGTTACTGTAGCAGTGGTTATTCTGCCAAAATAGTTGATGAGACTTTATGATACCTGGCATCCAATAACTGCTGTGGCCAGGCATGCATTTAGGTTTATTTGGTTAAGAGAATAAGGATTTCATTTATTTCTGGAAATAAAAAGTATCTAAACCTTTAAACATTACATGTACTATTTAACCTTGCAGGAACTTCCAGAACCAACGCCCGTGAAAACTAGACTACCTCCTGAAGTCTTCGGTGATGCTCTGATGGTTTTGGAGTTCCTTAATGCATTTGGGGAACTTTTTGATCTTCAAGATGAGTTTCCTGAGGGAGTAACTTTAGGCAAGTATTCAAGTTACCTGTTGCTTCGTGACAGTTTACTCTGACATAATGTATTGCTTGATTTCTAGCTGTCTTCGTTAGGGTTTCTATTGCTGTGATAAAACACTATAACCCAAAGCAACTTGGTGGGGGTGGTGAGGGTGGGGGTTTGCACTTCCACACCAGTCCATCATCAAAGAAAATGAGGTCAGGAACTCAAGGCAGAAATCTGGAGACAAGAGCTGGAGCAGAGGCCTTGGGGAAGTGCTTTTTACTGTCTTACTCATCTTGCACTCTCACAGCATCCAGGACCACATTCCTGTGGTAGCATCACTCCCAGTGTCTGAGCACTCCACATCAACTAGAAAGCGCCCTGTAGACAGCTACCGGCCATGTGGTGGAAGCATTCGCTCAACTAAGACTCCCTCTTCCCTGATAGGTCTAGTTTTGTGTCAAGTTAACAAAAACAACTGGCACACTAAAGATGTACAGGGCAGGCCGGGCAGTGGTGGCGCACGCCTTTAATCCCAGCACTTGGGAGGCAGAGGCAGGTGGATTTCTGAGTTCGAGGCCAGCCTGGTCTACAGAGTGAGTTCCAGGACAGCCAGGGCTATACAGAGAAACCCTGTCTCGAAAAACCAAAAAACAAAACAAAACAACAAAAAAAAAAGATATACAGGGCACACACACATACACACACACACAGACACACACGCACACACACACACACACACGTATATTCCAGGAAAGCAGGTGGGGTACAATATAGAGCCAGAAAAGGAACAGCTAGAGGGAGAAAGGAAGACAATCAAGGATGGTGGGGAGGCGAAATGCAAACACACAATTATATACATGCATGAAAATATCATTAAGAAACAGTCTTGTATGTTTATTCAATAAATTAGTAAAAAGAAATAAACATAAAAATAATTTTTTTTAAAGAGTAAGTGACCGTTCACAGTTCTGTAGGGTCGTTGAACATCTCTTAGAGTATGATTGCAGTCAAAGAGTGGCTGGGACTGAGATGAAGGTGTGACTGGGTAGTTGTTTAAGATGGTTTTGCATGTACATGTTTCAGTCCTCTCCATGTGACTCCCACTAGGAAACAGGAACTGTTACCTAGGCTTGGGGCTGGTACATCCTTACCTTTGCCATGGGCCCTCGTAAGAACAGTCATAGACCTAGAACTCAAGGGCTGGCGAATAGACCCACTTCTTGAGTGAGGAATGCCATGTGAGAGTTTACAGACAAGTAGTTTCCACTTCTAATTTACAATTAATTTACGTGTGGGTTTACAAAATTTGTATAAACATTTATAATAGAGTCCAATATGAGAAGGAATTTGAATCAAATTTTACGTTTTTATCCAATAAAGTTTTTTAAGCTGCATGCAGAAGCCTTGGAGACACAGGTTTCTTTGTCATTCTTGCTTTACTAAGAGAACGCATTGACCAATAGGGGTCCCGAGACCTCGAGTGTCTCCTTAAGGGCGAGGTCTGTGGCATGCAGCACTGATGCCATATGAATCGTGAGCATCTAAACAATTGGTGAACGTTTGAATATCCACACAATGTTAGGACTAAAGCCTAACAATGAGAATTGCCTTTCCTGTACTGTTTGGTAAGCAGCATCCCACCTAGCTCTCGTCAACAGTGGGGCAATAGTAACGAAGTATGGTTTTATGGGGTTTCTTTGTTTATTTATTTTGATTTTTGAGACAGTATTATTATATAGCTCTGGCTGATCTAGAGCTTGCTATGTAGACTGGTAGAACAATCTGACTTCATCACCACTTCCTATAAAAAGATATTTTTAGGTGTAGCTAAGCTTGTGCCTCGACTTGAATTGACTTTGGTTCAGATAAGACCTGGCTCTGCTTTGATAATCAGGCACTTGAGGGAACAGTGCACAGGCTTGTGTTGATTGAATGTTTATTATTTTCCAATGGAGTTGTTTCTTCAGTCATGACAGAACTTTAAATTCCTTTTAAACGTTTTATTCACAGAAGTGTTAGAGGAAGCTCTTGTAGGAAATGACAGTGAAGGCCCACTGTGTGAATTGCTTTTTTTCTTCCTGACTGCAATCTTCCAGGCGATGGCTGAAGAAGAGGAGGAAGTAGCCAAAGAGCAGATAACTGATGCTGACACCAAAGGTCAGAGTTCAACACCGCTGTTGATTGAGCTAGCAGCTTTGTAGTAAAACTGGGTTTTGATGGATTATTTCACAACTAACTTTTCTTTTGCAGTTAGAAAATATAGATATTCAGTTTACCTGATGCTAAGTCATAGTATGCTAACAACATATTACCAGATATATGTAAAAACTTAATATTGATGTTTCTGACAGCCTTTGAGACATTTTCCCCGAGTTGTCTTCCTTTTGTTTCTTTATATTTTCCCTTGTAATTTAGAAACATCTCACTGTCCGGTATCTGCAATGCCAAGAAACTCTGCTAAATAGCCTTTTCCCTCTGCCCTTTATTGGGAAAACTTAAATTCTTATAACTACTTTCAACTGAAATACTATTGCTAATTTTATTGTAGATCTGACACTTTTTGCACTAACATTTAGGATATTTTTTTTATCTGGATAGTTTGATTTAGAAATTTTGTTCTTTAAATTCTATGCTCTTAAATATCCAAGGTCAGTATACAATATGTTAACATAGCAAAATTTTCTTTGAAAAGCCTTTAGAAAACTTCTGCAGCTATGCTCACTAGTCCTTCAAAGCACTGGGCTGGGCCCGCCATCTAATCCACTCTGTTCCCTGATGTGCCTTTCCTTTTACACCTTGTTAATAAACTGTTTCTATGCCTGTCGCTTAAAAACTGTGTGGATAATGCTAACTACTCCCAGGACCTCATAAAATTGGGCATGGGAGAACATACCATAATATTAGCATTGGGGAGGTAGAGGCAGGAGGGTCAGAAGCTCAGGGTCATCGTCAGTAATGTGCTGAGCTGCGTCCTGGGACACATGAGACTCCTCAACAAGCCACTATGCGCACTGTTTTGTTTACCTCCTGTAGTCAGAGGAAATGAACATTTATGTGATTGTGGACTAGGAGCTTGATTAAATAATGCTTCCATCTGTTACGTAAAAATCTTCGTAAGGAAATCATGCCAGGAGATGTGTAGGTAGTTTGAGTTCTGTGCCTAGTTCCTGGATCAATGAGATTGATAAATTTGTGTCTAATGCTATCTGCCTTCTGATTTTATGGTCTGAGTTGAAGTGAAATGTATTCTCTGGCTTAAGTGTCGATCACCATAGGTTCCATATCAAGGTCGTGTTAGCAGCATGACTGCCCCATTTTCATCAAATGAAAGTATTCACATGGCCATTGTGTTGTGTCAGCCAATAACACTACAGAATTATTGGTAAAGTTCTGACTTTAACATAAGACATTAAGCTGTGTTTAGTTCCATATTTAAAACAGAAGATTGCCATTTTGAAAGCTCTAGTGCAATAAGAAAAGTGGGTCCAGCAAGTTAGCTTAGCAGATGGAAACACTTGCTGTGCAGGCCTGGTGACCAGCAGTGGTGACCAGCGCTGGTTCCCTAGAGCCCATAGTATAAGCAGAACCAATGTCTGAAGGAGTTGCCCTCTGACCTCTACACGTGTGCCTGCACACACAGGCATGCACAAGCATGAAATAATGATAAGTACAATGATTTTTTTTTTTAAAGAAAAAGAATGAAAGGGAACTTGAGTGAGAAAATCAGTTAGTGCAAAGGAAAAAAATTAGAAAGCTGTTGGTGTTTGTGTTACCATTTTTTTTTCTAGTCAGGATTTGCTTGATCTATTCTTTCTATATCTCTGTTCTTATACAGAACAATCTCAAATATAAAAATAAAGACTGGATCTCTGCATAAATTCTTGCTACAAAATAAAGGTTACATATGGTTCAGTGACGGCAAGTACCACAGGAGTGACTGTTTCCTCCCTTCTCAATAACAGAAACGTTTTCTAAAGTCTTCTTATAAACAGGGAGATAGCGTTGGCTTTTTTTTTTAAACTTCTACTTTGATTGGTTTTATTTTCTGTACAAAGAACCATATGTAGCTAAAAGAATTGTGGCTAGTGAGGTGATGGACCACAAATTTAGGCAATCTGAACTATAACCCCCTAATGACTATAATATATCATCTCAAAATAGATAACAGAGTTAAAAAGCTAATTATTTGTCTTCTTAGCATTGCCCATATCTAATTTCATTAGCCCTTGGGATCCTTGTTTCATATCAAATCTTAGAAATGTCAGTTTTAAAAGTCTTGTTCTAGCCATATCAGTTATTCCTGACTTTAGTTTTTTCCTGTTGATGCTGCTGCTATTTTGAGACAAGATCTCTCCACATAAGGCCTTGGATTTGGAATTTAGCTGAGGTTGACCTTGAATTCCTGCCTCCTTTCTCCATGTTCTAAATGCTGGAATCACGGTCATGTTCTACCATAACCATGGTACCATAACCATAACCATGTCTTTATTTTTACACAATGAACCTAAAATTCTTTGAAGGACAAGAGCATCTTCCTTAAATGGAACAGTTTTGAGCTTTTATTTTCTGGGATATCGTTACCGAATGTTGTAATTATATAAACCTCTTTATACATTAGAACGGTTTAATAAAGTCAGGCTTGGTGGCACAGTCCTTTAACCCACCACTTGTAAGAATCAGCACACATGTAATAATAAGGGAGGCAGAGACAGAGGACTCTTGAGCTGGAGGCTGGCCTGGTCTATATAGAGAGAACCTGTCACAAAACAAAACTAATAAATGTAACTGTTTCGTACAGTTATGTGGAATACAGTTCAGCCATGCTCTCTTGCGAGAAAGGACCCAGGGAATACTGAGGAGATTCTAAGGAGACAATTGTAATTCTCTAGAGTGCCATGTAGTAGATAATACAGTTTAAGAATACATGTTTTGAGGTGAAGAGATGGGCCAGCAGCTATGAGCACTGGCTGTTCTTGCAAAGAACTGTGGTCTGAATCGCAGCACCCACATAAACACCAACAACTGTCTTTAACCCCTATTCCAGAGGATCAGATATCCCCTCCTAGCCTTCTTTAGCACCTGCACATACATGGTACACAGATACACAAGGGTGAACACACACATGTAATTTTTTTAATGTAAAAGAATAGTATTTTAACATGTCATTTTATATGACTGTAAAAACAATCACTCTGTTATTGGTTCATTTCTTAAGGCCTCTGTCGCCTTTGTTCTAAAATGCTGATTTCTTCTAGATGGTAGAGGGTGGACATGATACTGTCTACCGAGGAAGAGGTCTAGCCCACTTGTATGGCTGTGTCTAGCAGTGTGGGTAATCATAGTGCATGTTAATGTTAAATGTGTTGTGGCTTTATATGTAAATCGAAAATGTGAAGTTTTAGGTAAAGTATTTGCCTGTTACTTGAGTTAGGTCTGGTAGGTGTGACTTCAGCATTTACAATAAATTTAATCAGGTAACTTCTATGTGGTCCTGTTTGTATCTTAACATCATCAGTAATTGTGATCAGACTTGACCCCAGAGTTGCCTTTTCCCTGGAAAAGTTATGCACTTTATTCTCTAGGGTTCCTTTTGTCAACCTGGAAATTTTACTAATTGAATCATGCTAGAACATTATGGAAACACAGATCCAGATTAGCCTGAGGTCCTTGCTGGCAGTGCAGGAGAGGTGACAAGATGGGTGGACAGAAGTCTGATCTTCTCACTCATTTTAACCTAGGCTTTTCTTCTATTGAGCTTCTAATAAATATTTGAAGAACTTAGATTCCTTATCTAGACTCACCCCTTTAGGAAAAATAAAGCCCAGATGAACTGATTTGTTGAAAGAATGTGTACTGGCAGTGCTAAAACAAGACATGACCTGTTGATGAGAATAACTTAGAATAAACACTGTACTGGAATATAGTCAGCAGGTTGGTTTGTTTGGGTTTGTCTCTAGAAAACATGAGGGGTACAGTTGGCACTTGAGGTTTTTATCTGTGTATTACAATTGGAAGGAGTTGTTTATATGATGCTTATATTTTTATACCAGTAGATTTGTTGTTTTGATCTACTGTAACTTAAATGGTTTTCAAAACTAAAGCTATTCTCTTAGAAAGTAAAGGGAAGTCTTCCTCCTACTTCTTAGACTGAATATTTTGAAAGTGAGGGACTGTGAATGAAAAGCATGAGTAGCTGACAGCAGTGCAGGCTTGAAGGTCTGCTGGCAATTTAGTGATGATGACAACCTGTGCTGTGCTGTGTTCAGTCTTAAGATGTTTAGGAGACTGGGTATCTTTACTCAATTGTCAAAGTAGACTTTTCAGGTTATATTAAATGAGTGATTTGTTTTAATTCTAAAATACACTTTGCCATTTTTGTAATATGTAAGTGCATCTTGCTGGTAATTTGGAAATGCTCTTGTGTGCTCTGGAAGGAAATGTTAGTGTACAGTCTGTGTTCTAGGATCTGTTGCTTTGGTGGAGACCAAGAGAATGTGAATAACGCTGTGCCGGGTGTTGGTTCTTCTGAGGTTCCTGAATGTTAAGCTGTTTTGTTGATCGTTTTAAAGGGGCATTTTTCCCAAATATTCTTACACTAGAATAAAGTGTTTATTTCCTTAAAGATCTAACAGAGGCTTTGGATGAGGACGCAGACCCCACAAAATCTGCACTGTCTGCAGTTGCAGCCTTGGCTGCTGCATGGCCACAGTTACACCAGGGTATGTGTGGGCTTTGTTTTTTGTTGTTGTTTTGCATTTTATTTTACTTTATAAAGGTACATTTACATTGCTGAGTATTCATTGTCTTCTAAACGGCTGTTTCATTTTTAACAATATAGGCTGCAGTTTGAAAAGCTTGGATCTTGATAGCTGCACTCTTTCTGAAATCCTCAGACTGCACATCTTAGCTTCAGGTGCTGATGTGACGTCAGCAAATGCAAAGTACAGGTACCAGAAACGAGGGGGATTTGATGCTACGGATGACGCCTGCATGGAGCTTCGCTTGAGTAGTCCCAGTCTGGTGAAGAAGCTGTCCAGCACTTCTGTGTACGACCTGACACCAGGAGAAAAAATGAAGATACTTCATGCTCTCTGTGGGAAGCTACTGACCCTAGTTTCTACTAGGGACTTCATTGAAGATTATGTTGACGTGTTACGACAGGCCAAGCAGGAGTTCCGAGAGCTCAAAGCAGAACAGCACCGTAAAGAGAGAGAGGCCACAGCTGCTCGGTAAGCATTGCTCACTCCCGCTCACGCTGCCGGTTAAAGCTCGTGTGCACCACAGCATCTCAGCCACAGCACCAGCTGTGTTTCCAGATTGCAGGGGGAGCTTTCCCAGCTTGGCTTGTAACAGCATTCCACCCACTGTCTTTAGCTCAAAGGCAAAATGCTCAGTGAAAAGTATCTGTGTGTCAGATGGACTTTTATTTGACTTTCAGAATACGTAGAAGGAAGGAAGAAAAACTTAAGGAACAAGAACAGAAAATGAAAGAGAAACAAGAAAAACTGAAGGAAGACGAACAGAGAAATTCAGCTGAAGATCTAGGGTATGGTTTGAATTTTACTCCCCATGTAGCTTTATCTATTCACCTCATATACAAAGAAATTTTAATATAGAAAAACAACACCTCATTACACATAAAGAATAAAAATAAAAGCCAGACACCTGAAACTATAAAGTGCTTTCAGAGTTTAAAAACTTAATTTTCTATGATTATATTTAAAAGCCTATGAAATTTATGTATAGACTCTTAATCAGTTACACATGTGTTACTTTTTAGTCTAATTTTGGGGAATATCACTTGTCTCTTAAAATTCATGTAAATGGTAACTTCCTACAAAGCTTTCAATGGGTTGTGTGTCCTCTCCCTCCCAAGGATTAGGTTTCTCTGTGCAGGTCTAGCTATCCTGGAACTCATTTTGTAGATAATGCTGACCTCAAACTCAAGAGTCTCCCCCTGCCTCTGCCAGGATTAAAGGTTTGTGCTTCCATGTCCAACTCAATGGGTTATTTTTAACCTAAATAGTTCATTCTCCTTCTCCCCTTTACACAGAGCCACCACCAACATAGGTACACTGTTTCGTAGTGCTTCTGAGCCTCACAGAGGAATAGAGTTAAATTGGAAAGTTGATTTCTGCCATCTTTTTCAAATACCAAGATAGCCTTGAACATAAATCTTCCTGCCTCTGCTTCCCAAGTTTATAGGTACATACAACTACACCTGGCTTAGTAGTGTTCCTAACAGTAAATGGTAAAGTGTAAAAAGTAACAAGCTAAATGTTAATCAATTAATGAAAAATATAAACAGGTAAGTGTCTTCTGCATCCCTATAGAGAAAAAGACTGTCTCACTGGGCTTTTGAGACCTCAAAGCCCACCCCTAGTAACACAGTCCCCTCAAAAGGGCGCACCTCCTAATCTTTTCCTGAATAGTCAGCGGGCTAGACACTAGACACTCAAATATATGAGCCTATGGGCCATTCTCATTCAAACCACTACAGGCAATCTTGTAAATATACTAGAAATATCACTAAATTGTATATCTTGAAACAGTGGCGAGGAGAGGAAAGGGTTTGTTTTATCTTATATCTTACAGTACATTATGAATGGTAGTCAGGACATGAAATCAAACATGAACTTGGAGGCAGGCACTGAAGAAGAGGTCGTGAAAGACTAGAATTACTATCTTGGGCAGACTGATTTCTTATTCCAGCTGTTCATAAATCATCATCAAGAAAATACTCAGTGATCTTTTGTCTACTCAACAATCTGATGGAGACAGTTCCTCAACTGAAGTTTCCTTTCTCAGTTTGACTCCTGTTAGACTGTATTTGATAAAGAACAAAGAGAACAAAAGAAAGGCAGAAAGAAAGAAATAAGGAATAAAAGGAAGGAAGGAGGGAGGGAGGGAAGGGAGGAAGGGAGGAAGGAAGGAAGGAAGGAGGCGATTTTCTTTTTTATAAAGAGAGGTTTACTTAATTATTTGTTTAGGTTTTTTGAAGCTGGATCTCTCTACAGAGCCCTGGGTGTCCTGGAACTCACTATATAGACCAGGCTACCCTTGAACTCAGAGAGATCCGCCTCCCAAGTTCTCAGATTAAAGACATGATGTTCATAGTATATAGATTGTTGTTTTTAATTTTTTGTACTGGGGACTAAACCTAGCAGGCTGTAGGTTCTTACTGTCTGAACAAACAAACTAGTTATACAAATAGACATGGAATACACATCTACCTTTCCCTGTCTTTCTGTTTTTGGCAGGGCTTTATGTAGCCATCGCTGCCTGGGGCTCCTGCTTCAGCTTTGCCAAGTGCTGGGATTACAGGCATCTATCCGCACAACTGACTTTTCCATATTTTAAATGCTGTTGTTGTATGACTGGAGGAAGGGGAGTGGAGTTTGTCTTCTCCTTCCACCTTTACATGGATTCTGGGCTCGAGGCTCGAACTCTGCTCATAGCAAGCACATTTCCCCCGAGCCATCTTGCCAGCTCCTTTTTTTTTTTTTTTTTAACACCTCCCTCATATGCCTTTTTCCTGTTGTCTCAATGAATAAAAACGTGAGCCTGCAAAACTTCACTTTGGATGTAGAGACAAAAATGATAGCATATATATTTTATTGTCTGTGAGGCTTGCAGTTTACCCTGACTGGCCTGATATTCCCTGTGAGGCCCAGGCTGACCTCAAACTCAAGGCCTCAGCCTCTGGTGTACTGGAATTACAGGCATGGACCCCTACACCTAGTTTAAATGATAGAATTCCCCCTGAAGTTCATATAATTTTTGTTTAAATTTGAGCAACATAATGGAATAAGCAGATTCTGTTTGTTCCACTCATTACTGTATCTGAAGGATGACTGTTGTCTCCTATCTCTTCCTACGCTAAGCTGTAGTCAGCAGGTAGCCAGCCCCCTGACCACGGAGAGCTCTGTTCCATTCATGTTCCCACCTTCACTGTAGCAGGCATGCTTTCTAACCATCTTCCCTTCTCTAAACTGTCCCATTCACAGAGCTGCCTCAGCAGTGAAGAACACTGGCTGCTCTTGCAGAGAGGACCCAGGTTTGATTCCCAGCAGCCACTTGGTGACTTAGTACCATCTGCAGCTCCAGGTCCAAGGGATCCAGCCTACTTCTCTGCCCTCCACAGGCACCAGGAGCATGTATTGTTCACCCATATACACGCAGGCAGAACACATATGTGTAAAATAAGTAAATGTAAACCCTCGTTTCCCTGCACTGCTCCTAGGGCCAAGCATGGTTTAACTCTGCCTGTTTCTCACCCATATCTTGGATCACTCTTCTTACTACACTTTCTCGAGATTTTAGCTCGTTCCTTTTCCTTTCAGGGAAGAAGGAAGGGAAGATTTTGATACTAGTGCTGAGAGCAAAGAAGTAGGGCGGAGAGACCTGGATCCTGATGTGGTCACTGAAGAGGAAGATGACCCCGGGTCACATAAAAGGAGCAGAAGAGGTATCTGTCGGCTCCCTCACAGCAGGGTTGTTTGTGTGTAATGGCTGGGTCTTGATTCAGCTCTACTCACGGCAACCTGTGTACCTAGGACTGGCCGGATTCTCCTGCCTTTACTCCGAGGGGATAATAGATATATGCCACCATGTCTATCTGTGTGGTATCTTAAACATCTGCCTTGATGAGTTGTAAAGACACTGACCAATTTGTTATAGAATGATGTTGTAAAAAATGTTACTATTTTTATGGGATTGTTTTGTGTTGTATTGCATCAAGACAGGGCCTAACTATGTAGCCAAGACTTGCCTGGAACTTTCTTTGTAGCTGAGGCGGGCTTCAAACTTGAAGTTGTCCTAAGTAGAGCAATTATAGAGAAGTGATTCCACAGTGGGGATAGTATATTATGAAAGTTCTTCATTTACAAGTCATTAAGGAAGAGAGACAATATTCTCTTTCATGGGTCCTTTTCATGTCCGTCGTCCCCCCCCCCCCCCGCTTCCTTGTTCCAGTTTATTTGAAACAAGATTACATATAGTATACCCTGGCCTTGAACATTGAACTTGCTATATAGTCAAGTATGGTCATGAAGTCCTAATCCTCCTGCCTCTACCTCCCAAGTGCTAGGACTGTAGATCCCCACTGTGCCTATCATAGATCAGTGTCTCCTAACCTCAACTGTGGTGTGGGGGAGGTGGGGACAGGGTCTCAATTTGTAGCCCTGGTTGGCTTGGAACTTACTATGTAGACTAGGTCTTACTTTCCTCTGCCACTTAAGTAATTTCAGATTTTAGTTAGCAAGTCTTTTGTTTTCTAAGATTTTTCTTTTATGTGCATTGATGTCTTGCCTGTGTGCATGTCTGTATGAGGGTGCCAGATCCCCTGGGACTGGCATTGCTGTGAACTCCATGTGAGTGCTGGGAATTGAAGCTGGGTCTTGTAGAAGAGCAGTCAGTGCTCTTAACTGCTGAGCCATCTCTCCAGCCCCTGGCAAGTTTTATTGAGTCTGGTTTTACTAGTTTTTACTCTTTATTGTTTAAAATAATGTGCAGGCCTACACACAAAGACCTGTCCTTGTGTCTTCACACAACGTGTTCTCTGCATGCCAGGCAGGAGGAGGTCTACTTGTCCTGGTCTTAGAATACCAATCCTGCTCGGTTAAGGCCCCAACTTCAGATAGAGTCACAGTAAAACACAGTTCAGTTTGTAACACAGTAAATCATGGTTAGCTTTGTGTTTCATAGTTATTTATTTTTTGTTGTTTTGTTTTGATTTTTTAAGACAGGGTTTCTCTGTGTAGCTCCTCCTGTTCTGGAACTCACTCAGTAGAACAGAGATACAGAGATTTGCCTGCCTCTGCCTCCCGAGTGCTGGGATTAAAGGTGTGTGCCATCATCACCTGCTGTATCTTATATTTCTTTAGTGAAAATTGAAAATATAATAAGGCTAGATATGATGGCAGAGGCCATTGAGAGCCAAAGGCAGGCGAATCTCTGTGGGCTCCAGGGCTTCTGAGTCTGCTCCATAACGGGACCCTGTCTCAAACAATAACAACAAAAAACAAAGAAATAAAATAAATAAATACAATAACAATAATGATACATTTTATTTCAATGCAGGGAAAGTGGGACAAACTGCAGTTAAACAATGTATAAAGCAAGAAGAGATGAACTACTGTATAAAGCAGGAGCCTCTGACTGCCGATGCAGAAGCAGCCTTGAGACAGGAGCAGCAACAGAAAGAGAAAGAACTCCTGGACAAGATCCAGAGTGCCATCGCCTGTACCAACATCTTCCCCCTGGGGCGTGACCGCTTGTACAGGCGGTACTGGATCTTCCCTTCGGTTCCTGGTCTCTTTATAGAGGAGGACTATTCAGGTCTCACTGAAGACATGCTGTTGCCTAGGCCTTCATCATTTCACAGTGACGCGCAGCCTTGCGATCCTCGGGTCTCTATTAAAACTGAAGAGTCCTTCATGTCTGAATCTACCTCCAGCCTCGACCAAGGTCCACTCGATGATTCTGTGCTGCTGCCAAAACCAGTGCATAAGCCAAACAGGTGGTGCTTTTACAGTTCTTGTGAACAGCTCGACCAGCTCATCGAAGCGCTCAACTCCAGAGGACACAGAGAAAGTGCCTTAAAAGAGACCTTGCTGCAGGAGAAGAGCAGAATATGCGCACAGCTCACTCACTTCTCTGAAGAGAAATTCCATTTTTCAGGTAAATGTTTGTTCTGTTTTTTAAGTCAATGTCTCTACATATCCTTGGCTTTCCTGGAATTCACTGTAGAGCAGTGTTGAACTCAGATCTGTCTGCCTCTGCCTCCTAAGTGCTGGGATTAAAGGGCTGTGCTGCCATTCCTAGATTAAACCTATTTCAAGCTGTTACACATATGTTAAAATATGTTAGCTTTCATTCTGACCTATTCTTAGTTTGCAAATTACACAGTTACCGTACATTTCTTCATACCGACAAGGTTCTCAAAATGTTATGTTGTCAATCTTCTCATTCCTCGACAGTGGACGGGCTACTTGTATATCTCAGCTCTGCATTATCATGACGAAGCACCTGCACAGAAAACTGGGCAAACATGAGGCTGGGGGCTGGCAGGAGTGAGCCAGCGAGCGCCACAGTGGTTGCTTAGAAACAGAAGACCAGCCTCAGCTGGCTTTCCCCCTTCCCCTTTTATCCCATGTGGGCTCCAGTCTACTGAGGTGGTGCCACCATTCCGAGGTGGTTCTTACACCCTCTGTCTGCTACTGGCTAATGTCATAGATATCACTAAAGTCTAGGGACTCCCTCACAGACACCCCTGGGGTATCCTTTACTATACCTCTGTGCCCAAGACCCAGAAGTTTTGAAGCTACTACGGTGAACAAGATTAATGTTTTGACTGTGTCCCAGCCAGATGCATGAATGGTCTCTGGGTGGAGTGGCTGCTGGGGCAGATGAGGTTGCAGTACTTCCTATGGGAGGCTGACTCACTGATGGCAGATAGGAGAAAGAAAAGCATCTCTATGCGGTGTGAGTTTCAGCTATGAGAGTCTTGGAGAACATTTGGGGCATGTTACTGTGTCACACACACTTTATATATTTTCCTTTATGTTTGTTTCTTTTTTATTTATTATACTTTCTTATAATATACATCCTGACCACAGTTTCCCCTCCCTCCACTCCTCTCTCTTTCTCTCCTACCTCCTCTCTTCCCCAGACCCATTCCTTCTCAGTTTCCCTTCACAAACAATCAGGCCCCCAGGGATATCAACCAAACACAGCATAACAAGTTGCAGTATAAGACTAGGCACAAACCTCCCTATCAAGGTTGGATGAGGCAATCCAATAGGAAGAAAAGGGTCCCAAGAGCAGGAGATATATATATATATATAATTTTTTTTTTTTTTTTTTGGTTTTTCGAGACAGGGTTTCTCTGTGTAGCCCTGGCTGTCCTGGAACTCTGTAGAACAGGCTAGCTTCAAACTCAGAAATCCACCTGCCTCTGCCTCCCAAGTTCTGGCTGTCCAGGAGCTTGCTGGCTTTGAACTCATAGATTCCTCCTGCCTCTCCCGAGTGCTGGGATTAAAGGCACCTGTCCCTATGCCCAAGGAAGCCTCTCTGATAGTGACTGGGCTGGGCACCGATCTGTGAGTACAGCAGACTGTCATTAGGAGTCGTTTCATTGACTCTGGGGTGGGGGATGTAGACATGTTTGGTTCTACCCTAGGTCTCTTAGCCGTCCAGCTGCCAGGTCCTGGCTATCCAGACAGTGTTGGGCATGGACTCTGCCTCCTGGGGTGGGCCTTAAGTTTAGACCATTTTTATATATTTTCAACAGATCAGACACTCGCCAATTGAAAGTGTACAATTCAGTATATTCACAAATGGACAATGACCCCACTGTACATCTTAAAACACTTCTGTTGCTTCAAACAAGAATCTCTGTGGGCCAAGAAATTATATTATATTTTAGCAATTATATTATATTTTAGCAAGCTAAAAGTGCTTACCTCATAAACCTGATGACCTGGGGTCAGTTCCCTGAGCCCACATAAAAAGCCAGCTGAGGTGGTGTAACTCTGTCCTGCCACTCCTGCAGTAAGATGGGGTGGAGACAGGACAGTCAGCTGCAAGAAACACACATGCATGTCTCTAACTTTGGACAGTCACAAGTCTTTCAGTGTCTGTTAAGGTTTCTCTTGATATTCTTTTTTCTAGGTTTTCTTTTGAGGGGAGAGGTGGTTTGGTTTGGTTTGGATTGGTCTGGTTTTAGTTTTTCAGACAGGTTCTTATGAATGGAATCTTATCTTTTGTGGCTAGTGTCATAAGAATAATGCTTCTAATGTTCTGAAAACTTTATTACTTTTTGTGGCCAAATAATCTTCTATTTTATACATACACTACATTTTATTTATCCATTTATGGATAGATAGGAGTAAAATTTCTTTGTCTTGTAATAACTTTAATACTCCAGGAACTGCTGGTTTGTTTCCCAAAGCAGCTACACGTTTATGTTTTCACCCCTGCGTGAAGCTTCTAGTTTCTTTACTTCCTTGTAAATGTCTAACTTTGTGTATCAGCCATCCTATGTGTGTGAAGCCTCCCTGGAGAGGAGCCATTGGTATACCTTCCTCAAAGAAATTTCTATACAAATCTTTTGCTCATTTTGTAAATGGATTATTTGTGTTTTTATGGAATTGTAACAGTTCTTTGTATGTTCTGGACACAAGACTGTGATGACGAGTTTTATGTCACCTTGACACAAGCTAAGGTCATCTGGGAAGAAAGACTGAGAAAATGCTTCCGTGGATTAGTCTGTAAGGAAGCAGGGCTTCTTGATATGATTGATGTGGAAGGACCCATCTCGCTGGGGGCTGGCCTGGCAGGCTGTGCCACCCTGGGCAGGTTGTCACGGAGGGTATAAGAGCAGGTTAAGCAAATCACGAGGAGCAAGCCAACAAGCAGTTTCTGCTTCAGCTCCTGCCTCCTCCAGATGCCTTCTGTGAGTTCCTGCCCTGACGTCACTCAGTGATGGACTGTGACTTGTTGAAAGTTAAAATAAACCCCTTCCTTCCCAAGTTGCTATTGGCCATGGTGTCTGTCACAGCAACAGAAGCCCTAAGACAAAGGCCTTTACCAGATTTACTAAAAATCAGATCATGTCATGTTTTCATAGACACACTATTGAGAATTTGTGGTTATTTCATGTAAATTATCTCAAAATTGTTATTTTTATGTGGAGAAAATCTTAATAAAGATATTTGATGGTTATTTCAGAGAAACCTCAGGCTGAGAGCAAGCCTGTTTCTTCTCGGGGACGGTCCTCTGGAGCATGTGACCCATCACAGATGTCTGCAGAGAGGCAGCTTGAACTGAGGCTCAGAGACTTTCTCTTGGATATTGAGGACAGAATCTATCAGGGGACTCTAGGAGCCATCAAGGTTTGTCCCTCATGTTTAGTTACACCTTAGTTGCTATATGTAAATATTTCTAAATGTTTTATATTTTTTGTCTTCCCTAACCAGCTCTTGCCTTCTCTGCTTACTCTTGTTGGTTGGTTGTTCCCCACTAATAAGACCTCATAGATACTAAACAACAAGTATATCTCCAGCTGTTGATGTCTTTATCATTGAGACATGATTTTACACTAGCTCTGATTGACTGGAACTTTCTGTCTTGGTGATGGAATCACAGGCTTGTACCACCATGCCTGTTCATGTGTTATATTCATGCCTTCACCATAATTAGTCTTTTATACTGTGGCCCCCTGGAGTCATCTCTGAAGGGGCTGGATGAGACGGCTCAGTGTTTAAGAGCACTTGCTTCTCTTCCAGAGGACCCAGCTTCAATTAGTGACAGCTCACAGCCTTCTGTAACTCCCATCCCAAGCTGACACTGTCTTCTGGCCACCATGGGAATCAGACACTTAAGTGTCTGACACATAGATTAATATGCAAATGAAACATATAAATTACATTACATCATTGAATAAGTTTATTTCTGTTTTTTTTTTTTTTTTGATGGTGTTTTGATTCTTCTGTTCTAACATGTGCATGAATTAATCTTACCTTAGAAGTACATACCTCTTAGGAGTAACGTATTGCCATATTTCAGGGTTAGTAACTCTGGGTTTCATTACAGGTTACAGATCGACAAGTCTGGAGATCAGCCCTGGAGAGTGGACGATATGAGCTGTTAAGTGAGGAGAGCAAGGAAAACGGCGTGATTAGAACTGTGAATGAAGACGTGGAGGAGATGGAAGTCGAACAAACAAGGGTCATAGTAAGAGACAGGTAAATGGCTGCCGAACTGACCGTCAGTCCTGGCTTAGGTTTTAGCTTCTTTTGTTTGAGTTCTTTAGAAAGTGTGTTTAATTTCACTCTATTATTTGGGGACAGTGTGTGTGTGTGTGGAAAACAGAAATCAGTACCTCTCATTCTTCACTGAGGCACTTGTTCTGTGTGTGCTGGGGATCTGAACTGTGTTCCTCCTGCTTACACAGCAGGTAAAAGGCTCATCTGCAGCACAAGCCTGAGAACCTGAACCCAGAACCCATTTAAAAATAACCGTGCCACATGTCTGCAAACCCAGTCTTTCTATGTGGAGACAGAAATGGGTGCAGAAAGATTGGGAAACTCTATAACATCAGTGTCAATAAACCTTGGAGGTCTGGGGAGATGGCTCAGTGGATAAAACACTTGCCATGCAAATGGGGACCTGAGTTAACATCCCCAGAAATCACATAAAGTGGGACACATTCCCAGTGTTCTCACTGGCCAGATGGGAAGCAGAGACAGAATTTCTGAGAGTTCATGCTAGCTAGCCTGGCATTTGCAATGGCAGGCAACAAAAGAACAGACCTGTCTCAAGGCAGAAGGCAACAACTGACACCTGAGGTTGTGTCATGAACGCACAGCCATGCACACAAATGCACACAAATAAACCCTTCAGGGGCACTTTGTCATACATGTACATCTACACACACAAATAAACTTTTGGTCCAGGTTTCACCAAATTGTGATTTTTCACTATCATAAACCATTTTTATTTTAATTATAGGCTTTTGGGGATTAAAACAGAAACTCCAAGTACCATCTCAACTAGTACCAGTACACCTCAGTCGGTGAGCAATGTGGTTCATTATCTGGCCCTGGCACTCTTTCAGATAGAGCAGGGCATTGAGCGGCGTTTCCTCAAAGCTCCACTTGGTGAGTATCTTACTTCAAAATACTAGTTGAATTTTAAATAATGTGAAATTTCCTCCTCCTGGGACTTGTGGACTGACACAATGAACTTGATAGGCTAAAATGGTTTTCGTTTTTTAAAAGATGAACTTTTCAGGTAAGATGTATTTTAAGTAAAATACTGCCTCCTGGCTTCCTCGAAACATTTGTTATAGTGAATGGTTTTTAAACCTAGTTCTTTTTGTGTGATGTTTCAAAAAATTTACCAAAATGTATTACTATCCAGACTTCAAATAATATAAATTAGGTAAAAACAGGCTTTTTTAGTAACTTAAAATTTTTTGTTAGTGATTTACATCTCCATTTGGATATTTGGTTTAAAAATATGCATTACCTAAGAAACATTAAGCTAGAAATATAAAGTGTTAGGACTATGCTCTACCATTTGTGGTGTGTGTGTGCGGGGGTGGTGCTGGGATTCCCCAGGACCTCGTGTGTGCTAGGCAGACTCTGTCAGTGAGCTACAGGCTGTGGCTGGAATCAGAGAAATAACACTATCATTGTAGGCAGTTTATGCAGTTACTAGGCTTTTCAGGGCCAACCCAGGAACCTAATTATTAAGTCTTCAAAATATATGGATTTCAAAATTCAAATCAATTTTAACATTATCCTTGCTTCTAATTCCATGTTGTCTAATTCAGATTTTAAGTTAACTCATCATGTTAGCTAGATGTGGTAGCACATGCCTTTAATCCTAGCCCTAGAGAGGCAGACAAGTGGATCTCTTGAGTTTAAGGTTAGCCTGGTCTACATAGCCAGTTCCAGGCCAGTCAGGGATGCATAGTGGGACCTTGTTTTTAATTTTTAAAAAAGTTAGTATTTCACCGGGGTAGTAGAGAAGATAAAGACCATACATCTATGGCTCATTGGAAGTTTATATTTCACCGGGGTAATAGAGAAGATAAAGACCATACTTCTGTGGCTCATTGGAAAGAGCCACCCGAGTGTTAGATGTTTTAAATAATCAGATAACTTATGTGAGGACTAATGACAGTGAAGTGTCAGAGCCAGAGAGCTGGAGCACTGGTTAAGAGCACTTATCTTCATTAAAAGGACCCGGTTCGGTTTCCAGCACCAACACAGTGGCTCACAACTTCCTGTAACTCCAGATCTAGTGGATCCAGCTTCCTCTCCTGGCCTCTGTGGACAGCAGGAGTGCATGTGATACACACACATACATTCAGACAAGCACTCATACACATAAAGTAGAAATAAAACAAAATTTTAACTTCCTATAGACTAGTGGTTCTCAACCTTCCTAATGCTTCTACCCTTTAATTCAGTTCATGTTGTCATGACCGCAACCATAAAATTATTTTTATTGCTAGCTCATAACTATAATTTTGCTACTGTAATGAATTATAATGTAAATATCTTTGTTTTCTGATGGTCATAGGCAACCCCTGTGAAAGGGTCATTCAACCCCTAAAAGGGTTGTGACCCACAGGTTGAGAACCACTGCTATTAACAGTATAATCCAATTTCGGAATGTAAATATATTTATATAATGTACCTAGATTGAAGAATTTATATCTAATATCCTATTGTTATAAACCTATTCATATTTTCATAAGTTGATATTATTATTAAAACTTAAATCAGGTCACATTGAAGACAGCAGTCATAGGCCTTTCTCTTATCATCTGTCTAATGGCTGGTTTTGCTTGTTGGGGTTTGGTCCTGAGGCTTGAATCTGGTCTCAACTCATGCTAGGTAAACACTACCATTGAGCTGTAGCCCAGCTCTCCTCCTACTTTTTGTTTTAAGACAGGGTCTCACTAAGTTGCCCAGGATGACCTGAACTCTTCTGTAGCCCAGGCAGGCCTAGAACTCGGTGTCCTCCTCTCAGCTGGTGGTATACCCTCAGGCCAAAGGTTAGTCAGATTCCTTTGAATTCTTATCAAAAAAGAAAGTGCAGATGCTACCCCAGTATATCCAGATCACTTTCAAGACGAGGAGATGGATGGACTCTCACTGACGAACTATTTGCTGATTCAGGGAGAGCCTTATGTAAGCTGTGTACCCAGTCCACAGGCTCCAGTGGCTTCTCAGTCCAGGTAATGCGGTGACCCCAGTTACATGGATCACAAAGCCAAGACAGAAGTCATGAGCCTGGGGAAGAAATACGTATGTGAGGGGTGGGGGTGATAGGGATGGTGGGTAGTGGGGAGAGGTTTGGGGGAAGGCTGGGGACGCAGCTTGGTGGTAGAGTGCATGCTTAGCCTGTGTGCTCAGAACTTATGGGCCCTTCTAGTGGCGCTTAGGAGTGAAGAATACAGAGAGAAATGCAGACAGTGGGCCGTGGCGGAGGTTTCAGAGGGAAGCAAAGGTTCACTTGGGATAGAGGTTGTTTGTGCTATCTGGACTAAAAGTCTGTGTGCTCATCAACTGATTATTAAGAGACTAACACCACTGAGGTAAAAATGTCTGCGGATCCTTGGGACAATAGGAAAGTATTTTCTCAGGGTCAGCACGAAGAGGTTGCTGTGTCCAGAGAGTGTAAGGCTCTATCTCAAGCTGGCAGCAGAACTTGGAAGTGTGTAAAAGGCTCATATGTCCTGGTTTTGAACCCTTGGAAAAGGAGGGAGTCATGAAGAGTGGCTGAGGTGTAGCATCATTCGGTAGGGTTGGCGTCCCGTCCCGGGGAGGGGTCAGGAGAGATCATTTGTAAAGGCTCAGCTCTGCAGTGAAGACCCCAGATATTGGAGGTGCCAGAGCCATGGCATGTCCATCAAGGATAACAGTAAGTATGCTCAACTTCTAGTGTGAAAGGGAAGAACAGGAGAACTTCCCTGCCTAGCCCAGAGATTCCCACCGTTGCCTCAGGTTGTCGTGCCATTGTATCCCATAAAAGGTTTTGTCGCTCCCTGAACTATCTAAGAGAAGGATTTAAGAGAAGCCTCCAGTCTGCTTGAGCCTAGGGGGGAAAGTTGCTTCTAAATTCAAAGGGAAATGAGATCTAGTTGTTTTGTTAGCCTGTGTTTTCTTCTATATCTCTTAGTAAGCTTTGGGCCAGGGAAAACCAGTGGGAGTTGTCTCTTGAATTATGGAGGGCCACCGTGATTCTTATGCCTATTTACATATAGTCATTTTAGAACTTAGATTTCATACTGGGAGATAAAAGAAACTGGGTTAATTTGGGATCTTAACTGAAGCTCAAAGGTGGCCGAGCACGTGGCTGTAATCCCTGTGATCAGAAAGAGCTAGAAGCTGGATCAAAGCCAGCATGGCAGAAGCCTGCAGGGCATCTGGAAGAGAGAAAAGGGGGTTCCATTTTATGAATGTCTGAGATAGAATACATGCTACATTCTTCTAAAATTTTAACATAGGAAATTAAGCAGCCTCAAAGATTTGTTTTTTTGTTTTTTTGTTTTTTTTTTTTTTCCTGGGGACAGGGTTTCTCTGTATAGCAAATACACTGGCCATAGTGGCACGCATCCGTGCTTATAGCTGTTACTGTGTCCTGCATGGCCTAGGTCCTGGGACCCCACATAAAGACACACATACAGGGAAGCTGGTGTTGAGGTGGGTATGCTACCCCTGATGGGAGGCACCTACGACTGCCAACAGTTGGGAACCTCAGCCTGCTTATTATGTATAGAATGGGGAGTGGGAGGGCGGTTATTAGTCTCAGGAGGAGGATCTCTGTAGGCCAGTGGCCTCAGGCTGGAAACCTTGGGGGCTTGGTATGGTTGCTAGCTCTGTGCATACTGGTGATCCGCTCACACTGGGACTCCTGAGGAGTGCTTTGCCAGTATCACCCTCACCGCAAGTAAGGCGTTGCCACTCCTGTGAGGCTGAGACTTTGGAGTGCTTGGTGAGGCCACGCTCATGCCAACAATATACATTCACTCAATATACCTAGTACTTCCTCCTTTTTTACAGCTATTGTGGAGGCTGAGGCAGGAGGATCACAAATTCAAAACAAGTCTAGCCTCACAGAATAATTGTTTAGGCGGTGTTTCTGGAAATAGTGTCTTGCTGTGTATTCTGAGCTTGCATCCACTGCAGTCTTTTGCCTCCACCACTCAAGTCCTGCTAGGATTACAGGCATATACCACACACCTGACATTCAAAATGAAATTTAAGATAGAGACAGGGAGATGATACAACAGGTAGGGGCATTGTGATACTAGCCCAATGTTGTGAGCTCGGTCCTCAGAACTCACAAAGGTAGAAGGAGAAAACTGACTTCTAAACTTTGCCCTTTAGCCTTACAGGCACTGTGTGGCACATGCACATACATGTATATCAAGTAAATACAGGTAGCTGCCTGTTAAAAACAAAATCAATCTCTCTCTCTCTCTCTCTCTCTCTCTCTCTCTCTCTCTCTCTCTCTTTCATATACACAGTTGAAGTAGAGGCTAGACACAGAGCAGGAGCCTGGTCTATATTATAGTGAATTCTAGGCCAGCTAGGGCTATTAGACCCTGTCTCAGAGACTAGGAATGTAGTCCCACTGAGAGTGCTTGCCTAGTATGTGTGAGGCTTTGGATTCAATCCTTAGTACACAAGGGAAAAGAGAAAGAGTACAAACCTTTTGATGGTAGTTAATTGCACTGATAAAAATGGGCTTATGGATTTTTTTTTTTAATTTGGGGAGGAGAATCATGTTCAGTTAATTATTTTAGATGAGGTGGTGTGAGAAGTATTTGTTTTGGGTTGGTAATTTCATCATAATGTGCTTATGGTTAAATCCTTAAGCTATAATAGGAATTTTGACTAACTTTGTCAATTTGAAATTAGGTAACACAGAAATTAATAAAGATCAAAAGGGAGCTAGAAAAAAAAAGAACAAGAAAAAGAGAGAGGACGATCAATCTAGTGTGAGAGATGGTAAATTTTTAACTTCTTACAGAAATGTGTGTTTTGTCTTATAAGAGCTATTTTACCTCTGTGTTGCTGAATACTAATGTGCATATTTAGTTTTGAAGGAAAATCTTGAATGTAATGCTTTAGAAAGGAATGGGCTTGGAGACAAGCTTACAAAACAATTATTATTAATAGTTGCCTACTTCGTTTTACACTTTAAATAATCAAATTTTTTATTATTTCATTACATGTATGTATTGTGTGAATATGCCTGTGCATGCACATCATGCTGTGGTACATGGATGGATAGAGGCCAGAGGACAACTGGGGAGTTGGGTCTCTCTGGTCCCAGGATGGACGTTTGGTATCAAGCTTGGCAGCAAGTACCTTTGCCTGCTGAGCCATCTTCCCAGCCCCTTACAGCTCTTCAAAGCTGATGTGTGCAGAGTAAATCTTAGTACACTTAACTGTGCTCCCAAGATATAAAAAGGGAGCTTGCACTTGTGTGACCTAAGATGTTCTCAGCATCTTACTAACAACATCAGGAGAACTGTATGGAATCTTGGTATATATTTTATGTTAATCATTTTAGTCAGCAATTTCTTGAAGAGTATATCCAGACTAGCAAATGGAAGATAAAAGAAGCAAGACATTCTACCCTTGATGATCATGTAACTTAGAAAACAAACAAGCTGTGGTGGGCTAGTTAAAGCTTGTTTCTGCTGGTGAAGGAACCACATCTGGAAGTGTTTGTATACAACTGTGCTCCAGCCTTAGGAAGTGGAGGCCATTCTAAGAACTGTAGGGAGTTGGAGAGTGGCCTGAGCCTGAGGAGACCCTATATCCACAAAGGGGCGAGACAGAGGGTTGGGGGAGATGACTCAGTCATATAAGCATGAGAACCTGCATTCAGATCACCAGCACTCACATAAAAAGCCTAGGATGGTGATGTGGGCAAATAGTCCCAGTGCTAAGTTGCCATAACAGATGTCAATCTTGCTAGACAGCCAAGGGTGACAGGGACCTGATCCTCCTTCCACTTCCACTCCCAAAGAACTGGGATTGTGCCTACACTACACTACACCTGGAATGGGTAGTACAGCCGTTATCCCAGCATTTAAGAGGCTGAGTGGATAGGATCATAAATTTGAAGCTAGCCTGAGCTGTTATCTTTGAAAAGAAAAAAAATGAAAAAAGTTCACCAATCCGTGTACTAAAATCATGCAGAATGATTTCCAAGACACAAGCCTCTCCTAAGTGACTTGTCATTTACTGTAACGTGTTGGCCATTCTCCAGCCTTATTTTTTGCCGTTACCGAATAAGAACTGGTGCAGATTTGTCCAGAAAGATGTCTTCATGATCTTTTAACTAGTAGTGCTTGTTGGTACTTCCTTGGGGATACTGTTTATGCTAGAGCTTTCCATGAAGCCTTTTAATGAGAAGCACAGAGTGAGGGGCAAAGATAAGCCAGTACCCAAAGGTAGAGAGGAGCTGAAATCAGAATTCAGAATTCAACTTGCTCATATACCGTCTACAGAAGATCCCGTGGGGTGTGGGCTCATTCGGGGGTAGAGTAATTCTGTAGTGCACATGGAGTCCTTGGGAATTATGTGAGCCACACTAGAGACTCGAAAAGATGGCGGTGGGAATACTGTCTGCTCACATTCTACATAGTGTTGCCCTGAATACCTACTTCATTGTCTCAAGCTTTGAAGTTGTTTAGTTCACTGGCTGTGGTGGTGCACATCTTTAATTCTAGTCCTCACAAGGCAGTGGCAGATAGATCACTGAATTTGAGGCCAGCCTAGTCTACAGAACAGTCCCAGGACAGCCAGGGCTACATGGAGACACCCTGTCTAAAAAGAGAGAGAGAAAAATGGAAAGTCAAACCCAAGACTTGATGCCTGGTGGGGCCATGCTCTACCACTGAGGTGCACACTCGCCAGAGTTCTGAGTCATGTAAACGTCCTGATCTGTGCAAAGTAAATATAGATTTGTTAAAGAAAAATAAGAACTTGAGTGGGAGAGTTCTGAGAAATACCTGATTTGAACTCTTAAATAAAACATACTCAATGTAGTTTTTCCAATTCTATATAGTTCTGATATCTGAGTTCTTTATTGGTCTGATTCTGCTAGGGCTTACAATGTTTGGTTTGCTGGTATGTGGATGTAGATATGTATGGGGAGGAAAACCAGGACTGCAATGCAAGGAAGCATTTTTCTTCTGAGCCATTCAAACCTTGTATGGGTTAGGTTTTCTCTGTTTTGTTTGTCTTAATTAGTATTTGTGGGCAGTGTCTGTGTACAAGTGTGCACAGCATGGTATGGAGGTCAGGGGACTCTCCAGTTAGTGTTTGTGGGCGGTATCTGTGTACAAGTGCGCACAGCATGGTAGGAGGTCAGAGGACTCTCTCTAGAGTTGGTTCTTTCCTTCCACATCCTCAGGCACGTTTACCTGCTGCTGGCTGTGGTTTCCTTTTTTTGTTTTGTTTGGTTGGCTAGTTTAGGATGGAGGCATGTTTCATTGTTTTGAGATAGGGCAAAGTAGCCCAGGATGGCCTTGAACTTAGTATGTTGCCCAGGGTGCCCTCTGGGTGACCCTCTTGCCTCAGTCTCTTGAGTGCTGGGATAATAACAGTGTTACTGTGGTAAACTTTCTGAATTACACTACACAGTGGTGTTTAGTATATTCACCCTAAGGAACACATTGAGCCAACACCTTTTACCTATATCAGAACATGTACTAGCAGCTCAAAAGAAACCTTATGTGTGTTTGATATTGAAATTAGAGAACAGTCAATCATTTTTCTGGCAATGGGGAAGTAACATACTTGATTCAAAGGAATAGTAACTTATTTAACCAGTTTTAAATTAGACCAAGATTTGATACAAAGAATAGATTGGGAACACATTGCCTAAATTCTTTTCTCTTTTAACTATTAAAACCTCAAGCCTTCAGTGTATGGATTTAAGTAATTCCTTATGTCAATTTTTAAAAATTTGGCTCAGCAGATGTGTTCTCTAGTGTAACATTAGTCCTGGACAGCTTGTGGGTGAGATAGCTTCACTCTGTTGCAACCCAGAATGACCTGGAACTCCCTGCATAGTGCAGCCTGTCTCAAAACCACAGAACTGCCTCAGCCTCCCAAGTGCTGGGTTACATGGAACTTTAGTTCTCAATATTAAGCATAGTCTTTTTGATAAACATTAGAAGGAACATGACATCAGAGCTACTTAAACTACCAAGAAAGTAATTCTAGTAGACATTTACCTTTGCCCAGGAACTCCAATCACTTTCCTCTCTCATTTTAAGATGGCAGTGACAGCGGACGTTCTTATAAAACTGTCCTGGACCGTTGGAGAGAGTCTCTCCTTTCCTCTGCTAGTCTATCCCAAGTCTTTCTGCATTTATCAACCTTGGATCGTAGTGTGATGTGGTCTAAGTCCATCCTGAACGCACGTTGCAAGATCTGCCGGAAAAAAGGAGACGCTGAAAACATGGTGCTCTGTGACGGCTGCGACCGGGGGCATCACACCTACTGCATCCGGCCAAAGCTCAAGGTATTTTTATCTTTATCAGGTGGGCACATTGAAATTGAGATTTTCAACAGTAGATGATGATCATTTTTTGTGATTTGTTCAGACTGTTCCTGATGGAGATTGGTTTTGTCCAGAATGTCGTCCAAAGCAACGTTCTAGAAGACTTTCCTCTAGACAGAGGCCATCCTTGGAAAGTGATGAAGAAATGGAAGAGGGTGTGGAAGCTGATGATGACGAAGCTGATGACGATGATGAGGAGGGTCAAAGTGAGGAGGAAGAGTATGAGGTGGAGCAAGATGAGGAGGACTCTGAGGACGAGGAAGCGCTCAGGTGAGTACAGTGAGAGGAAGGCCCTTCTCACCTGTGACTCTTCAGACCGAGGGATAGCTGAGTCATAACCGTCCTGAAACTAACATGTCAGAAATACCTGTGCTTTTTACATATTATAAATATTTCAGAATATTTCCAAAGCTGTGCACGTTGTTGTATTCTGTGCTCTCACCCCATTACCCCCAGAATTAACAATTCTTCTGTGATACAGCGAGCTGTCACTCGGGCCTTGTGCATAAGTTTGAAGGCTGGATGTTCCTGCTGTGGTAGCACTGGGGTAGTCTTCCCTCGAGTCTCTCCTTGAAACAGCCGCACGCTGTTGCTCAGGCTAGCTGAAAACTTGAAGCGATCTTGCCTGTAGCGCCCCAAGTGCTCAGATTATACCACCACACTCAGATTGACCGTTTCAGGACTAAAATAAGAAAAATTCATATTTACTGGGAATATTTCTGTCCCAGTTCTCCACCAGTAGAGGGTTATACCACAGTGGGGACATCATATTGTGATCTTTATTCATCTGTACCAATGCCATGGAAGTGTCCAATACAAAAACGACCATCAGAGGAAATTAATTAAAATAGAGCCATCCGCTCTCTTTTGTTGAGATTAAGGTTTTTTCTTCTTTATTTGAGGATTTCATAATGCATGTGGGTTTTCGTCAAAGCCACTTCCTGTTCTACCCTGCTGCACTGGCTGCTCTTCCAGAGGACCCATGTTCAATTCCTAGCACCCACATGCCTGTAACCCTGACTTCAGAGTATCTGACAACTAAACACAGACATGCATGCAGCCATAATATGAATGCACATAAAATAAAAATAATTTTTTTCAAAGAGAGTACCAGCTAACAGGCTGTCTACCACCATATGCGGCCTTAGAAGGCACTATTATATTAAGCATAACAAAAAATAATCTGGAGGCCTGGAAAGGTAGTCAATAAACTGAAGACTGTAAGCATGAGGACCCAAGTTTGGATTCCCAGCCTCCACATAAAAACTGGGTGTGGCAGCATACACCTCTCACCCCAGCCCTGGGATCTGGGGATGTGGAGTAAGGCAGATCCCAGGAGTTTTCTGGCTAGCTGGTCTAGCCTAATTAGCCAGTTCCAGCCTTAATGTGAGATCCTGTCTCAAAAAATAAGGTGGTTTTGTATTTTCAGAATCAGAAAGTAGTAAAGAGGTTCTTGGCTTGGTCTTCATGAACCATAAGTTTGAGACCTACCTTATGTTAGCCATTGGCTAACCTATCGGTCACCTCTGTTAGTGGTAATCGCACAGGGGAAACACAATGCAAGGTTAGTCCGTTAGTTTCCTGTGTTTTTAGAGATATTGACTGGGTCTCTTTACAATTCTCCTGAGGATTTTATTAGTTTATCACAATCCAAGACTTGATACCATAGTGTACCTGTGTGTTTTTTTTTGGGGGGGGGTAGGGAGAGAGAGAGAGACTGACTTGACTTATAGCATAAGTTTATATGCAAAATTAATTTATGTACAACTCACTGATTAAGTACAAGTAGCCATATTTTCTTCATTGTTCATTATTGTACAATTATTATACTTTTTAACAATATTTGTAGCCCACCAAAACGAGGAAGACCCCAAGTTAGATTGCCAATTAAAACAAGAGGAAGATTTGGCCCTTCTTTCTCAAGTCGCAGCCAACGACAAGACCCTGGAAGATACCCTTCAAGGAGTCAGCAGAACACGCCCAAAACCACTGCTTCTAAACCTGCTGGCAGAAACCTAAGGAAAAGCAGATCTGCTCCTCCCACAGAAACTCGATCTCTAAGAGTTGGTAGTCGCTCCACTCGCCACAGTCCTAATGCACTGCAAGCAGATGTGTTTGTGGAACTGCTTAGTCCTCGTGGGAAACGCAGAGTAAGGAAGAGTGCTGATAATACCCCAGAACACAATCCCAGCTTCACTAACTTCAGGGTCAGCACCTCCAGATCAAGCGGACAGTTGATACCTTTAAATTCTGCTGAAAGACTTTCTCTCCAGGATAGTGAATCTAAGAGAAGAGGCAGGAAAAGACAGTCTACAGGTATGAAGTCTAACTATTCTTCCTTACCTAATACAATTTGAGTCCTTTCTGAGTTTTTAAAAGCTGTTCCTATGCTTCACAACAGTCTGACCTAAAGCATATATCATTGAAGAGGCAGCTATTGCTAAGTAAAGACAAAGTGCATCCGTGTCTCTCCTGGTGCAGGGCGGTGTCCTAACTTTGAAAGTAGCATGCCTGTATTCGTGTGGAGGCCAGAGGAAGCCTAAGCCACTACCCGGAAATCTCCATGTTTGCCCAGCAGGCACTTTATACCAAAGAGCCGTCTCCTTAGCCCTTAATGTATAACAAATTTATACAGATGCCTGCTGGAGGTCAGACGGTCACAGGCATTGGTGAGCCGCCTGATACAGGTGCTAGGAGCTGAACCCAGGTCCTGGAGGCTGGAAGTGCTCTTAGCCAGCAAGCCATCTCTCCAGTCCTAGTATTTATTCCATTGTTAATGGAGAAATGTAGTCAGTATTTGATTACTTGGTATAACAAAACACATTTCAGAGCTAGAGATAAAGCCTAGTGGTGAGTGCTTGCCTTGTTCATCTCATTCTCCCACTTCTGTCTCCCTCAGAACATACACAGTCATCAGTAGACATGAGCATTACCTTGTTTGATAAGATATTACCCTCTGAAGCTGGACAGTGGTAGCCCATGCCTTTAATCCCAGCACTCAGGAGGCAGAGGCAGGAGGATCCCTGACTTCAAAGCCAGCCTGGTCTACAGAGTGAGCTCCAAGAACATAATCATTGTTTTAAATATGGAAATAGCATGTTGTAGTGATACATACATTTTATCCCGGCATGCATGAGACAGACAAGTGAATCTCTGGGTTTAAGGACAGCCTATTCTACAGATAGTCTCAAGCCAGCCAGAGGTACCTAGTGAGATTCTGTATCCAGAGTAACAAACAAAAAACCTGTATGGAGCGCCTCACAGATGTTTGTAGCATCCTTGCACAGGACCATGCTAATCTCTGTATTGTTGTAATTTTTGTACATATGCTGCTGAAGAGACTCCCTAAGGTTTAGTGGTTTGGTTTTAGAGGGGGTGTGTTTAGTTTTTTGGTTTGTTTTTTGTTTTTCTTTTTGAGGATTGTTGGTTGTTTTACTTGGTTGGCTTAAGGGGATTGTTTTGTTTTTTTGAGACAGGGTTTCTCTGTGTAGCCCTAGCTGTCCCAGACTGCTCTATAGTCCAGGCTGGCCTCCAACTCACATAGATCTGCATGCCTCTCTTTCCCTCTCTGCCCCTCTGCCTCTGGGATTAAAGGTGTGAGCCACCACACCTGGCTCTATTTTAATGCTTTTATTTTTTAAAATTCTGCAGAGAAGGGGCTGGTGAGACAATCTGTGGGTCCACACAGCAAGGGATTTACACCCCCGAGCTCACGAATGAACCATACTATACTCTAGATATCACTGGACCACTTAAAGTTTCTGGTTTTTTTTATAGCCCTAGCTGTCCTGGAACTCCCAGAAATTCACTTGCACTTGCCTCCTGAGTGCTGAGATGAAATGTGTGCCCACACCCTATACAAGGTCTGGTTTAAGAGCTATTGGAGAATTGCTCAGTCTGATTTGTTTATTTTAGAGTAGCTTTAGTAAAAGTAAGAACCCAAAAAAAACTTTTTTGGAAAATTTTAAATCAAAAAGGAAATTAAGAGTATTTGGTTCAGATTTCTATGTCTTTTAGAGTAACTTAGGTGACCTGAGGAGATAGCTCAGCTACAGTGCTTGAAACCCAAGCATTAGCACCAGGAGTTCAGAACCCATGCAAATATGGCAGAGGAAGTAGGGGCCGGGCCCTCCTGTAACACTTGAGCCCACGGGGCCAACACAAGGCGTCCCAAGTCAGCCAGCCACCATGCTCCGTGTCAGTGAGCCTGGTGCCAGCATAAACCTCCACATGTCCCTGTGCACATACATGCAGGCATGCAGCCGTACACTGACACCACAGACACTTGAAAGGCAAAAATCTCAGTGTAACCGCCTTAACTGATAATCTATATTTTGCTTTGATACTGCCTAAAATGTCTTACTTATTCAGAGTCATCTCCTGCACCACTGAATCGAAGAAGTTCTGGCCGACAAGGAGGTGTTCATGAATTGTCTGCTTTTGAACAACTTGTTGTGGAATTGGTACGGCATGATGATAGCTGGCCCTTTTTGAAACTTGTTTCTAAAATCCAGGTAATACTATTTATCTAACTGGACTCTACAAACGATGTTTATATTAGCTGATCTACATTTGTATTATATGATGTAGTCTTTCTGGAAAACTTGATAGGTGAGAGAGCTGCCGTGCGGGTGTTGGGACTTGAACCCAGGTCCTCTGGAGAAGAAGTCGATACTCTTTACCAAGTCATATTAGCTTCGACTTTGAGATCTCCAGAGCAAGAATCTGAAGGATTAATTTAGAATAACATATAGTTATTTAAGAATTACATCTTAATAGTTTGTTTTGTGTGTATGTGATCGAACACTCCACCAGTTGAGTGGTGAAGACGGACAGATTGACCCCACCTTGAGTTAGAAATGACATCATCAGTAGCAGTCTTAGTAGCAAGTGCCGTTGCCCAACCTCTACCCTGAGGGGTCTTACTGGACTGGGTTTTTGTTTTTGTTTTTTAAAGATTTACTTATTTTTCATGAATGTGAGTACACTGTCACTCTCTTCAGAGACACCAGAAGAGGGCATCGGATCCCATTACAGATGGTTGTGAGCCACCGTGTGGTTGCTGGGATTGAACTCAGAGTCTCTGGAAGAGCAGTCAGTGCTCTTAATCACTGCGCCATCTCTCCTGCCCAGCTTTTCTTTTTACTCAAACAACCTAGTCTAGCCTAAAGTTTTCTCTGTAGCTGAATATAGCCATGAACTCCAGCTTTAATTTTTCATAGATGGTTTTTGTCCTCAATTAAGTAAACATTGTCACATTTTATTCATTACTATAAATGCAATAATGCTCCCTAATAAATATTAAGGGCATATAATTTTTTTCCTTTCATAATAAATTACATTTAAGCCAGCGGTGGTGGCGCACACTTTTAATCCCAGCACTTGGGAGGCAGAGGCAGAGGCAGGCGGATTTCTGAGTTCGAGGCCAGCCTGGTCTACAGAGTGAGTTCCAGGACAGCCAGGGCTACACAGAGAAACTCTGTCTCGAAAAAACAAAAATAAATAAATAAATAAATTACATTTATGATGGTATTAAACAGGCTTCTATATCATTATAATGACTCAAAATATGTGACATATTTTAATGGAGTAATAGTATTCAGAAGTTGATATTGTTGCTTTTTCAGGTATAAAATTAATTTAACCGTATATGTCCAATAATCTGTTTGCACTACGAAACTCTGTTTTGCAGGTCCCAGACTACTACGACATCATTAAGAAGCCCATCGCCTTAAATATCATTCGAGAAAAAGTAAATAAATGTGAATATAAGTTGGCATGTGAGTAACTCACTGTCTCCTTTTTAGTACTTTTAAGAGACGCTGCTGTTTTTATTTTGCTTTAAATAATGTTCATTAGTATAGGTGGCTATTTGGCAGCCCTCGAGGTCCCTCAAATGCTTATAGTACATACTGAGGTGAAAGATGATTGGGTTAGTTAGGGACATTCTAGAGTCTGGTCTTAGTGGAAGAAGTTTTTTGGTTTTGATGCAGTTATTAATCATAGGCCCCGTAGAAAGCTAAGCAAGGGCTCTGTCTCTCCAGCCAGGAGTTGTGTGAACACATAATGAGTGTAAGCCATAGGTTCTCCAAAACAATTTAAAATATTTATAATTGAACAATTTTAAGCTCAAGTTCTGTTATCTTGTTTCAGTCTCTTCTTTTCTGGATTCCCTTTTCTTAATAAGTTATAGTATACAAAACTTGTTTCTGATGTGCTTACTTTTATCCCTAATTCTTGTTTGTTTTTCTCTCTCCAGCTGAGTTTATTGATGATATTGAGTTAATGTTTTCAAACTGCTTTGAATACAACCCACGGAACACAAGTGAAGCGAAAGCAGGAACTCGGCTGCAAGCGTTTTTTCATATTCAGGCTCAAAAGCTTGGACTCCATGTCTCACCCAGTGACGTGGACCAGGTTAGCATGCCGCTCGCTGCAAAGAAGTCACGGATCTAATTTTGTCCTTCTAAAGGCTATACGTGAAGAAAAACATGAATCGTTCATGAAAATGGAACATTAAATCATGCTCTAAAGCAGATGTGTGTATAAAGCAATAACAGCTGGTTGACCACATCCAAGTGTGGCCTGCACTATATTCTCAATTTACTCTTAAGCACTCAGGAGAATGTAGGAAAGACTTCCTTTGCTACAGTTTTGTTCAGTATCTACTAAGTTCTATAGATGGATCGGGTACAGTACTGGTTTACAGAGGCTTTTGTACATTTTGAGATCATTCATGTGTTCAGGTATCTTGGAAAATATTTTTTCATCTATGATTTATTTTGTCATTGAGCTTTAGGAGTTAGTTTCAGTAGTAAGGAGGCTTTGTCTCCACAGTGCGTCTTCCAGACCACAGCTCAGAGAATGTGTCCTAAGACTGTTTCATGAGCACATGGTTTCAACACTACACATGAATGAATTCAATTCTCCAGCTCTGAAGTGCTGTAGCCAGTGTCGACTGAATCTATTAACTAGATATTTATTTAGCATTCAAAGTCATTTGTGAATTTGTTTTGTATTTATAAAATTTATACTTGGAAAAATGTTCTTTAATTTTTTAAACATTTTACTATGTTTTTGTTTTATTTCTTGACCAGTCTTAATGATTTAAAAATAAAAATGTCACCCTCTCTAACAGTTGTGTTTTACAAATGATAAGTTTCTGTGTACAACTTTTCTAAGTGTGCAAATAAAATGATACATTTTTTCAAGTTTTCTGCATTCTGAAGTCTTTGCAAATTAAAAACAGAATTTTGTCTATTTATACATAAAGACCATAAAAACCATATAGACAGTGTTTCATTGTCTGGGTAGATGATGCCTCTGGTTGGTGGCAGTGATAATCTTGCACAGATTCTGACTAAGGAGAGGAAGCATGTTGAACCCTGAGATTGTAGACATGTATCACTGCCTGAGTCCAAACAAAGCCTTGATTTGAGTGGTCTTGGTGGTGGAGGCCTGGAATCTTAGCATTCAGTATGCTTGTAGCAAGAGGATCACAAGTTCAGAACCAGCCTGCCCGGGCTACACAGTGAGAACTCGCCTGTTGTAGTTTGAATGTAAATGTTGCCCATGGGCTCTGTATTTGAACACGAGTCCAAGTAGCTTCTGTAAGGGGAGGCTTAAGAAATGTGCCGAGCTGGGTGGTGGTTGTGCACGCCTTTAATCCCAGCATTCCAGAGGCAGAAGCAGGCAGAGCTCTGAGTTTAAGTGTCATCCACAGAGTGAGTTCTGGACATTGAGGGCTACACAGAGAAACCCTGTCTCAAAAACCACTTGCATACAAGTGCGTACACACATACACAAAGAGGAGAAAGAAAGGAAAGAAGATGGGCCCTTGGTGGAGGAAGTGAATCACTAGGGGCGGGGCTTTAGTTAAGTCTTTGCTTTACTCCCAGTTTGTGCCCCCCTGCTTCAGATGCCTGCTGTTTCCTATGCCTGCTGCCAAAGTTATGTCGTGGTGGATTCCAAATAACCTCATATAAATTGCTTTGGCTATGGTGTTAAATCACAGCAACAGAAAAGTACTGATTGACTTTTAATTGTTTGATTTTTAATTTGCAAGGAATGCTGAGTGGGAAAAAAGCCAAAACATCCTACTGTGTGCCTAGCCCCTCAATGTCAGGGTTGGTAGTCTTTGTACCTAATAACTGTGAAATTTTTTTGTGTTAAATAAACCAATTCTGCAAGATTTTTTTGGCTAGTCGCTCCATTTTTCATTTGTCTTTCTTTTTTTCTTCAAAGATTTATTATATTTATATGAGTACACTGTAGCTGTCCTCAGACACACCGGAAGAGGGCATCAGAATCCTTTAGAGATGGTTGTGAGCCGCCATGTGGTTGCTAGGAATTGAACTCAAGACCTCTGAGAGAGCAGTCAGTGTTCTTAACTGCTGAGCCATCTCTCCAGCTCCATTTTTCAGAAGAGGTTAAAACTCAGGTCAATTTTTTTTTTTTAATTCATTCAGGTACCTTCAGGAAAATGTGAATACAGTTTTATCTTTGTGGAGAGCATAAGAGGTCAAATAGAAGGGGAAATAGGGTGAAAATTAACCTACCAGTTAACAAGACAGACAGATGACACACATACATACATACATACATACATACATACATACATACATACATACGTCATCAAATAACAAGCTACCTCACTTTGTAGGAAGTTACAAAACAATGACAATGGCTGGCATATAGTCATGATCTGGCTTTTTTCATTTTGTACCCCAGCCTCCTTTCAAGCACTAGAGACCGAGCTTGGGCCTTACATGTTGCTAGGAACTGAGCTCCATCCCAGACCCTCGTCTGCCTTGTTAATAGGTAGGTAGTTGTAGGTAGGCACAGCTGTGTGGCACAGTTTTACCTAGTGCTGTCAGATTGTATGCTGAAATGTGTGAGTCCTGGAAAGGAGCTAGCTTCTGAGCTGTGATTTGCAGCTGTGTCCCCTCGGTTCCAGGGTCCTCAGTAATGTCTAAGCATATTGCGGAAGCGTGAGAGACATGGGTGCTTGTGTCTCACTTTGTCTTACTGTGTGTGTGGACACACGTTTCAGCATGGGTGGAGGTCAGAGGGCATTGCTAGGGAATGGGTCCCAGAGATTGAATTCAGGATTGCTTGCAAAGTGTCCTTACTCTTTGAACCACATCGCTGGCCCTATGTTTGTTATTTGAGACAAAGTCTTACTCTTCAGCTGAGGCTGTCCTGGAATTCACTGTGTGTAGCCCAAGTAGGTCTCAAATTCATGGCAATCCTACCTCAGCCTCCTGAGTTGCCAGGATTGTAGGAGTAAGTCACCAGACCCAGCAGGAAACAGACAGTTAATACTCATATAGTTTTGAAGGTATCAAATTCTGCCAATATAAATTTGTTCTCTAATTCACTGTTGTCAGTGTTAAGAATATTCTACTTTTTTTTTTTTAGAGAAAAGTGGGAGATACAGTCGCTTGCACACCCTGATTACATTGGTTTTAGGGAAATGGCAGACCGCTTCAATTAGTTTTAGTAACAGCATGAGGAAGGTTACACTTATCCTGGATCCCACATTAGCCATTGTGCTTGCCATTCAAGAGGACGGGTGGTAGAGAAGAGCAAAAAATAAATGCAGGACCATCTGTACAAGTAATGCACTAGCATGTTAGAGACCCAGGACCATCAGTAGACAATGTATTAACATGTTAGATGACTGAGTAATTACATCATTATTTTTCTTGGTAGCAATTTTGTCGTGAAAGATAACAAGTCTTGCTACCAAAAACTGTTTGAGGAAACACTTAGAATATATAAGTTGAAATTTTCAATTTACACTTGTAAATTGAAAAATTATAACCAATGAGAAGACCTGGCAGGGAAGTGCTTGCCTCTGCCCAATGACCTGAGTTTAATCTCTAGATCATAAGAGAACCAACTCCAAAAGGTAGTCTTCTGACCTCCGCAAATGCATCATAATCACAGAGTGATTTTAGAAGCAAACTTGTGAGGCATGGGCAAGTGCCTTTAATCCCAGCACTGAGGAGTCAGACAGAGGTAGATCTCTGAGTCTGAGACCAGGCTGGTCTACAACCAAGTTGAGGCCAGTCAGGTCTACACAGGTGAGATGCTGTCTTTAAAAAAAAAAAACAAAAAAAAAAAAAAAAAAAAAAAAAAAAACAGCACTTGGGAGGCAGAGGCAGGCGGATTTCTGAGTTCAAGGCCAGCCTGGTCTACAGAGTGAGTTCCAGGACAGCCAGGGCTACACAGAGAAACCCTGTCTCGAAAAAAAAAAAAAAAAGAGTTCTAGCAAAAGGACCCAAATTTAGTTCCCAGCACCTTTATCGGGCCGTTCACAACTATACTTCCGCTCCAGGGGATCCAGTGCGCCCTTGTGGCCACCATGGGTACATGAACCCAGTGTTCATGCACAACCTCTCAATCTACAGACACACAAACTCAAAAGTTAGAAGAAATCTTTTGAAAAGTAAGATCATTTAGGGGTTTGAGTATGTGTGTATTTTGAGTAGGGCTTTTGTTGTTGCTCTGTCCTGCTTTGCTTACAGGGTTTCTGTGTGTAGCCTGGCTGTCCTGGAACTCAGAGATCCAGCCTGCCTTTGCCTCTGAGTGCTGGGACTGAAGGCATGTGCCACCACCCCCTAGCTTTAAATAGGACTTTTAAATGTAACCTACTGTGTTGATTTGAGTAGGAATGGTCCCCATGGGCTCATATATTTGAATGCTTGGTCATTAGGGAATGGTGCTACAGGAATAAGGACCTGCGGCCTTGCCGGAGGAAATGTGTCACTGGGGGTGGGCTCTGGGTTTTAAAATGCTCAAGCCAGGCCTAGTGTCTCTCTCCCTGCTGCCTGCCAATCCAGGTGTAGAGCTCTCAGCTACTTCTACAGCACTGTGTCTGCCTGGATGCTGTCATGCTTCCTGCCTTGATGATAATGGAATTGAACCTCTAAAACTATAAACCAGCCCTAAATGTCCTTCATAAGAGTTGCCTTGGTCATGGTGTCTCCTCACAGCAGTGAACCCTAGGACACAGGTATTCACATTATGATTCATAACAGCAAATTTATATTTAAGTAGCAACAAGAATAAGTTTATAGTTGGGGGTCACCGCAGCATCAGGACCTGTATTAAAGGGTCATAGCATTAGGAAGGTTGAGAACCACTGATCCAGACAAACCAAGACTCAAAAGATCTGGAACCCCATTTTGTGCAGCAGAGAGCGGGGGACTGATTGCCCCAGGTTTTGAGTTGATAGGCTCACTGTGTACAATGTGGCCGCAGTGGTGGAACTGGAAAGAATATTAAGAGCTCACATGTGCTAGGAATTCCAATAGATCAAAAAGATTCTAGCTTACACTTCAAAGCAGAGCTAGAAAAACATCTGCCACACCCAAAAAAAAAAAATCAGAAGCAGCTCTCTGCTCAAGCATGCATGTTACTTTGAAGAAAGAAGGTATTTTAATTTGTTTTTAAAATGCACAGTGTCTTAGTTAGGGTTTCCATTGCTGTGAACAGATACCATGACCAAGGCAACTCTTAAAAAGGACAACATTTAATTGGGACTGGCTTACAGTTTCAGAGGTTCAGTCCATTATCATCAAGACAGGAAGTATGGCAGCATCGAGGCAGACTTGGTGCTGGAGGAGAATCTGAGAGTTCTACATCTTGATCTGAAGGCATCTTCTGCAGGCAGAAAGAAAAAGTTGTCTTCTTCCCTGAGCGGAGCTTAAGCCTAGGACCTCAAAGCCCACCCCCACAGCGACACACTTCCTCCAACAAGGCCACACCTACTAACGCCACTTCCATGGACCAAGCATGATCAGACCACCATACACACTTATATGAGATGCTTCAAATATGTGCATGCATTGTGTACACTAATGTGCATTGCCTCATTTTTTATGAGAACATTCAAAGTTTCTGGAGTTTGTTTTGTTGTTTGTTTGTCTCAATATGCAGCCCTAGCTGGGCAGGAACTCACTATGTAGACCAGGATGGCCTCAGTCTCACAGAAATTCTCCTGCCTCTACATCTCTGGTGCTGGGATTTTAGATGTAAGCTGCCACGCCCAGCTATTAGAAATACTTGAGACTGTGTTAACAATATATTGTACAGTAGCTCTCCAAGCTTACTCTAACTGAAATGTTGTGTCCTTTGATAAAAATCTCTCCCCAGACCTCTCATATGCCTGGTCCCCAAAACACCGATAAGCCATCATTCTAGTTTTCTGATCTTGGAGAGCAGCTTTATTGAGCAGTCCCTATCTGGATGAGGTATATGGGTACCCACCATCTTTCTGTACCTCACCTATCTTACCTGACAATGCATTCCATCACATCACTCATTACAAATAACAGAATTTCCTTTGTCTCTAAAAAATACTTTTTTATTATATGTATTGACTTTTGGACATTGATTCTCTTCTACCGTGTGGGTCGCAGGTGTCAGACTCATGTTGTCAAGCCTGGTAGGAAGTGCTTTTACATGCTGAGCCATCTTGCTGCCTGGCCCTTCTTTTTCTGTGAGACTGAATAGTATTTCATTATATGTGTGTATATGTATTTGTGTGTGCACAGTGGGGGGGGGGGTACACACACGTCCTCAGGCACATGGAGGCCAGAGGTTGCCATCAGTGTCGTCTTCAATCCTTCACCTATTCTCTTTTGAGACAAGTTCTCCGGAGACCTGGAGAGCACCCATTTGGTCAGGCTGAGTGGCCAGTGAGCTCCAGCAGCCTGCCCCTCTGCCTCGCTGACTCCACAGGCACAGGTGTAAACCCTTAGTTCGTCTTTTCACGTGGATACTGGGAATCCAAACACTGGTCTTCATGCTTGCATGGCAAGCACTTCCCAGCTAGCCATCTCTCCAGACCTGTAAATCTTTAATAAGCATCAAATGCTTCCTTCTCTGCTTCATAAAAGAGAACGACCTTCGTTGTCCAAATTTGTGTTAGAAAGCATGATTCCGTGGGCTTGGAGAGACAGCTCAGTGCTTAGGAGCACTTGCTAGAAAAACACACATTCAAATTAAATTTTTTTCTTTGCCAGTCAGTGGTGGCACACGCCTTTAACCCCAGAGACAGAAGGTTTTCTGTGAGATCAAGGCCAACCTGGTCTACAAAGTTGAGTCCAGAGTCTAGGACAGCCAGAGGTACATAATGGCTGTCTGGAAAAACGAAACAAAACAACAACAACAACAAAAACCCTAAGACAAAGTCTCATGGTGTAACCCTGACTGGTATGGACTCAAAAGGTGCCTCTGCCTCTCTGCCTCTCTCTCTGCCTCTCTCTCTGCCTCCCTCTCTGCCTCCCTCTCTGCCTCCCTCTCTGCCTCCCTCTCTGCCTCCCTCTCTGCCTCCCTCTCTGCCTCCCTCTCTGCCTCCCTCTCTGCCTCTCTGCCTCTCTGCCTCCCAAGTGCTGACAGTAAAAGTTTACATACCACACCTAACCTTGAAAATAAATCTTTAAAAAAGAAGAAAGTGTGATTTCACACAGCTGAAGCAATTGAGCTTGAGAAGAGCCTTCCTAAGACAAAGACTTTCACAGGATCTGGCCAGTCATACAAACAAGTCTTTCTCTAAACTTCTTTACGATAAGTTATCAAAAACTTGTTCTCAGCCAGATGTGATGGTGCACACCTTTAGTCCTAGCACCCAGGAGGAAGGAAGGCAGGGGATTCTCTGTAAATTCTAGGCCAGCCTGGTCTGTAAAGTGAATTCCAGGAGAGATAGAGATATGTTTCAAAAAACAACAATAACGCCGGGCGGTGGTGGTGCCTGCCTTTAATCCCAGCACTTGGGAGGCAGAGGCAGGCGGATTTCTGAGTTCGAGGCCAGCCTGGTCTACCGAGTGAGTTCCAGGACAGCCAGGGCCACACAGAGAAACCCTGTCTCGAAAAAACCAAAACAAAAAAAAAACAAAACAAAAAAAAAAAAAAAACAATAAGCAAAACAAATTGTCCTCTGGTCTCCTATGACATTCCTTCATAGTCACCAAGAGCTTAGAAAGGTGCAAAACCAAAACCTTTTGAGGGCACGTCTGAAGACGGTTTAGCAGGTAAAAGAACATACTGTTCTTGTGAAAACTGGAGTTCAATCCCCAGCACCCGTGATGTGTGGCTCACACTTTTGCTGGCCTCTAGGGCACCTGCACCCACGTGCATATCCCTTCCCCAGCATATACACACACATCTTTTTTCTTTCTTTGTCAGAATGTCCACCATGTGCATGCAGTGCTCTCCAGGGCCAGAAGACCCCATGGAGCTATAGGCGGCAGGCAATTGTGAGCTACCATCTGGGTCTTGGGGACCAAACCCAAGTAAGTCCTCTGGAATACTACCAAGTGTCCTTACCATTGAAACATCTCTCGGGCCATTCCCTGCCCAACACACGCCCTTTTTAAAAAAAAAAAAAAAAAATAACAGAGTAAGATGGGTCTGGAGAGAGTGCAGCACTTCAGAGCCCACAGTGCTCTTGCAGGGGACTCAGGAGCAGTTCCTAATACAACCACCTGTAACTCCATCTTCAGATGCAGAGGGATCTGACACCCTGTTCTAGTGCACCTGCATTCAAACAAGCACATACCCACATACAAACAAACATACACACATAAAACATGAGGAAGGTAGTATGTCAGGATATGTATCTCTTCATATATACAGAGTCAGTAGGATGGAATAATCTCCCTGTGTCCATCACCCCAGCTTAAACAAACATCAGTTCCCCACCAGCTTTATTCTATTGCCCTTCCCACCACTTCCCCCACAGTGTAATGAAACAATCCCATTCATTCCTCTACTGCTTCCATAAATATCACAAGATGTATCACTAAGAGAAAGGGGGTTCCAAACAAAAATGCCCACCGTACTGTTAGAACATGTTAGCTGAACGAATTTCTCTTCTTTAAGATGTATTTACTTTATGTATATGAGTACATTGTCGCTGTCTTCAGACGAAGAGGGCATCGGATCCCATAACAGATGGTTGTGAGCCACCATGTGATTGCTGGGAATTGAACTCAGGACCTCTGGAAGAGCAGTCAATCCTCTTAACCGCTGAGCCATCTCTCCAGCTCTGAACGACTTTCTTAATTTGTCAAATATCTTAATCATCATTCAGATGGGAAAGGAATACAGAGGCAGAAAAGGAAAGGGAGAAGGAAGGGGGTAAAGACAAAAGGGAGTTGAGTGTTGCATGTACAGAGCCCTGGGTTCAACCCTACTGCCCAGTGTGCTGGAACACATATCCCATCACTTCAGAGGTGCTGACAAGAGAACCAGAAGTTCAAGGCCAGCACAGGCTACATGAGACACATTCCCAAAAAATAAAAACATAATAATCAAAAAGGCTAGGTATGATGGCTCACACTTTAATCCCAGCACTCAGGAGGCAAGGGCGGAGGCAGAGGCTGGCAGAGCTCTGTGGATTTAAGGCCGGCCTGATCCACAGTATGTAGCCAAGCCTATATACTGAGATTCTATTTCTAAAATCCAATTTAATAAATAATAGTAAAAAGGGTTGACATTGTAACTTGGTGATGGGTAAGGCCCTGGGTTCATTCTCTATACTACAAGGCAAAAGGAAGGGTGAGGCAAGAGGAGAGGAAAGGAGAGGGAAGGGGCGGGGAGGGGAGAAGAGAGGAGACTGAAATTCAACAAACCAAATTGGAACCAGGATTTGGAGTAAGGTAATGGCAAATACAGTGTGGAAATTTGTTTTGGCGATAGAGTCCCATGCAGCTCAAGCTGGCCTCAGACTTATGTGGTCAAGGATGGCTTTGAACTTCTGGCCTTTTTTCCTCTATAAGTTCTCTGAGCACATCTTCAGCCCCAGTGTGGAGTTTTATTAGCTGAAGTTTCTAGCAAGAGAATTTCTAAGAGATAAATAGCCCAGTTTAAAAACCAATCTCTTGGAGTCAGCAGGATGACTGTGTATAAAAGGCGCTTGCTGTGCAAGCCCAACAGCTGGAGTGATGGAGATCAGGCCCCCAGAACCCACGTAAAGGTGGAGGAAGAGAACCCAGGTCCAGAAGCCGCCCTCCGACCACCACATGACACACTCATAACTGAACACACAATAAAATTATAAAAATTTAAATCTCAACTAAAATATGAGAAAATGGGCCTGGAGAGACAGCTGTTAAGCCTTTGCATTCTTCTAGAGAACCTGGATTTGGGTCCTTGAACCCATATCAAGTGACTCACAACCGCCTGTAACTCCTGCTCCAGGGGATTCTGGTACCTTCTTCTGGCTGCTGAAGGCACCTTGCAGAAGTGCACATATACACAAAGACACACACATACACAAAAATAAAAGCTTAGCCAGGCAGTGGTGACGCACGCATTTAATCCCAGCACTTGGGAGGCAGACGCAGGGTGGATTTCTGAGTTCAAGCCTGGTCTACAGAGTGAGTTCCAGGACAGCCAGGGCTACACAGAGAAACCTTGTCTCGAAAAACAAACAAACCAAAAAAAAAAAAAGTTTAAACAAAATATAAGAAAATACATGTCCTAATTCTGGATTCAGCACACAAAGTCTCTTGATGTCAGGGTAATGCGCTTGGATATAAAATCCAGTGGGCCCTGAGTTCAAGCTAGTCAGCTTGGGACACATTGTGAGAGATGATAATGTTCCCTCCCCAAGTTCTCTCACACCATCCGTTCCCACAGCTGACAATGATGCTCATTTTATAACTTCCTCCTGGAAAACTAAAGGCTCTTTGAAGGCTCCCTGACACCCAGGACACTTGGAATCTCAGGAACAAATGGCTACAGGCACCTTTAGCTCAGGTGTTTGAAACACAGCTTCTCTCTCCATAGCAGAATCATAGTAGATTCCAGATGGGATTTGCTCTACAAGGAACTGTGAAGCAACGGCACTGTAATGAAGGCTGTCAAAAAGGAGCATCTGGTTTTAAAAATCAGAAGTTTTTACTCCCTGTTTGTGCCTTTTATAGCCCTGGCTACCTATCCTAGAACTCAGAGATCCACAATGCCTCTCCTCCAAGTGCTGAGATTAAAGGCATGCGTAATCAACACCCAGCTACCATAGTTATGACTCTTTAAAAAAATATTTTAAATGATGTATATACTCTTATTCTGTGTAAATTGGCTTTTTGCTTATGTGTCTGTCTCTGCAAAGGTCTTATCTGCTGGAGATGGAGTTATTGACAGTTGTGAGTTGCCTTGTGGGTGCTGCGAACGGAACCCCAGTCCTCTGAAAGAGCAGCCAGTGCTCTTAACTGAGCACTGAGCAGTCTCTCTAGTCCATGTTTACGACTTTTAATGTGCTAAGTTCTCTCAAGAAAGTATTTACTAACTTTTACCTTTACTGGAGAAACTCTACTAGGGCAGTTCAATTTCTTACATACATTACAACGACAGCCTGTGGTGGTTTGAATAGCTTGGCCCATGGGAAGTGGCATTCTTAGGATGCATGGCCTTGTTGGAGTGGGTGTGACCTTGTTAGTGGAAGTGTGTCACTGTGGAGGTGGGCTCTGAAGCCCTATTCTCAAGAGACCCTTCTCCTGGCTGCCTACAAAAGCGTCCCCTGCTACGCCTTTGGGTCAAGATGTAAAACTCTCTGCTCCTACAGTGCCATGTCTGCCTATAGGCTGCCATGTTTCCCATCACAACAATAATGGACTGAACCTCTGAAACTGTAAGCCAGCCCCAATTTGCCTTGGTCATGGTGTCTCTTCACAGCAATGAAACCATTAACTAAGACAGAACCTTTCCAAGTTTCTTTTGTTGTTAAGAATAATTGAGCTGGGCGGTGGTGGCACACGCCTTTAATCCCAGCGCTTGGGAGGCAGAGGCAGGTGGAATTCTGAGTTTGAGAGTTCGAGGCTAGCCTGGTCTACAGAGTGAGTTCCAGGACAGCCAGGGCTACACAGAGAAACCCTGTCTCCAAAAACAAAACAAAAAAAAAAAGAAGGAAGCAGCCATGTTTAAAAGTGAGTGGCAGACAAAGTGACAAATCAGAGAAAGACTTGATAAAGTAGTGAAGACCTCCGCAGAGGGGAGACCCTCACTCAAGTCTCAGAAAGTCGTGACCACCCAGTAATCTGCTCGAGACACCGTGTACCGGAGCAATAGCGAGGTTTATTAGGGCGTGACAGCTAGCTGCCCGTCAATTCGTATGCCCACGCAGGAGCTGAATTGACCCTGACAGCCAGTTTGAGAGGGGTTTTTAAGGGGAAAAACCACAAACCAAGGAATGGGGAGGGGGATGAGGGGTTGCTAAGGTGGCATAACATAAAAATAGTGGAACATTCCAAAGGAACCCAACCTACATGATTCAGGGTCAGGTGAAAACTCTCTGTACGCTTATCTTTCTCAAGAATGTGGTCCTGCCCTGTTACTTTGGCCTTGCCCTGTGACTGCGGTTCCCAGCTTGCTTCCCAGCTTGGTTCCACCTAGTTCACTTGCATTCTTTCCTTTCTCTTTTCGATAGGCCAGTTCCAGTAATGGTGACTAGTCTTTCCACATTCCTAACTTGCTTCTACGTCTTTATAAAGAAAGCCTAAAGAATATTTTATATGTCTAAAAAGGATTCTATATACCCGGTATCTATAATTTTTCACTCTACAGTAGGACATGCCCAACTCTCATGGGAAAAGAGAGGAAAGAAAGATGACTTAAGAGAGAGCAGTGTCAAGCAGGAGAGAGAGGTTTTTTTTTTTTTTTTTTTTTTACTGAGACAGTTGTACAGAGACAGGTTGAAGAGAGAGAACAAACTAGACACAGGTAAAGACAGAATGAGCCAGAGAAGGAGAAGGAGACGGAAGATTAGAACAGATTGTCAGAGTTAGTATGAGGCCAGGCGGAGCAATTCAGTCTGAAGCTGAATGAAGCCAGTTTGAATCGGTCAGCATGGGGAAGTTTTGAGTCCAACCAGAGATCAGAAAGAATTAGGAATCTGTGAGCTTATTCAGCAGTAAGTCTCAGAGGCTGAAAACATTGTAGACCTAAATTAGACTATACGGAGGCTAGAAGCTTCCAGGACTAGTCCTAGATTAGCAGACAGAGGCAGTTAGCCTTGGAGACCACAATTACATTAAGCAAATAAAAGTTACTTTTACACATGGATGGAGGTCCATCTAAGGAGCAAACTACCAGTGGTCACACCTCCAAACGGAGATAATTTCCCCAGTACCCATCAATGGCCAATAGTTTTTCCGCTAGGGTTGAGGCCTCATTGAGCCCCTCCTCTGTTCATGTTAAAATGTTCACTGGCCTGATCTCACCAGAGTCTAAACATGGCTACTGTGAGACCATGGGTGCAGTAGATAAACATATCCAGAAGACCACGTGTCACGGCGCTCATCCCCATCCTCTGCCTCTCAGTCTTTCCGTCTCCCCCTCAGTGTTCCCTGAGCCATGGGCTGGGATGTTAAGATTGATCTCTCATCCATGGCTGTGCATCCAACCAGCTGTGCACCTCTGCATTAACTGCTGCCTGCAGCAAGGAGCCTCTGACTGAGGCTGGGAACAGGAGCAGTGTACAAGCACCGACCTAAGTGTTTAGAAGGCAGTTTGACAACAGTCCCTTTTACCAAAACAACAAAGGTAGCTGCCTCCCTACCCCGAGGGCATACAACCTCCCAGCCACGAGCTTTTGACTGGAATTTACAGTCCCTGACGTAAATTTCCTCCTGTAGAACTGGCCTTGAATTCGAGCAGAGTTTGGTTGGTCACCCTACAGCAGTCATGCGGCTCTTACACGGATGCACGTTTTATCCAGTAGATCAGGGTCCAGTGCTGGTTAAGACTGTGGATGGCCTTTCCTACCCCCGCCCCAGGAAACTTCATAACACCTTCCAACACTATAAAAATGACCAGCAGTAAGGACAGTGTCTTAGTCACTGTTCTATTGCTGTGAAGAGACTCCAGGAAAGCATTTAATTGGTCCTTGCTTATAGTTTCAGAGGATGAGTCTATTATCATCATGGCAGGGGGCGTGGTGACATACAGGCAGGTACTGGGGCAGTAGCTGAGAGCTACATCTTGATCTACAGACAGAGAGGCCATGGACCTAGTGTGCACTTTTGAAACCTCAAGTCCACCCCCAGTGACACACTTTCAACAAGGCCACACCTCCTAATCTTTCTCAAATAGTGCCTTTCCCTGGTGACTAAACAGTAAAATATATGAGCCAATGGGGGTCATTCCTATTCAAACCACCAGAGAAGTTTACAGGTCAGTTACAACCAGTTTTCCTATGTTCTGCAAAACACTGGTCAGGACTGAAAAGATGGTTCAGAGGTTAAGAGCACTGGCTACTCCTCCAGAGGTCCTGGGTTCATTTCCCAGCACCCACATGGTGGCTCACCACTATCTACAGCTGTACTCCCAAGGGATCTGTTGCCCTCCTCTGGAATATAGACATATAGGCATAAAAGAAATAATTAAAAAAAAAAAAAGAAAGAATTTTTACATGTCAGAAACAAAAACCTAATGGTCATTTACTTATTTAACACCTTAAGGTAACACCTTAGTATGTATCACAGTGTGTATCACAGGCTGGCCTGGAACTTGCTATGTTGATCATGTTGGCCTTGACAAGATCCACCTGCCTCTCCCTCCCGAGTACTGGGATTAAAGACACGCCATATTCCCTTTTTGCTGCATTTTAAATTAGACTTTAAAATAGTGGGTTTTATATGGCTTTTATTTTTTTTGGTTTTTTGAGACAGGGTTTCTCTGTGTAGCCCTGGCTGTCCTGGAACTCACTCTGTAGACCAGGCTGGCCTCGAACTCAGAAATCCACCTGCCTCTGCCTCCCAAGTGCTGGGATTAAAGGTGTGCGCCACCACCGCCCGGCTTATATGGCTTTCTTATTGATCTTTAGTTTTGGTGGCCTTTCATCAAAGAGCATGGGCAAAGTGCATAGTTACTGTCCTATTTCTGTGACGAAACACCATTCCCAAAGCATCTTATAAAGTGTCTCACGGAGGACTTGCTTGCTTATGGTTTTAGCGGGTAAGTTCTTGATTTCTATGGTGGAAAGCCTGATAGTAGTGGCTGAGAGCTTATACATTATCTGCAATACGGAGGGAGGGGGCTAGGCCTGTCCTAGACTTTTGAAACCTCAAAGGCAGTGACACACCTCCTTCAAGAGCCACACCCTCTAATCCTTCCCAAACAGTTCCACAGCAACCAGCTGGGTTCTCATCAAGAAGGTGTTCGTCCCCACCCCTCTCCAGGCCCCTGCTTGACCCCTGCTTAAACCTTTAACCCTTCTACTGTTCTCTCCATGTATTCTGCTATCCCTTTCCACACACAGGGCCTATGCCCCCCCCCTCCTAAGTCCTCCTAGGTTCCTGATCTCCACACACAGCCCAGATTAAACACACAAACCTAAAAGTTCAAAGCTGTGCTCCAGGCATGAGAGAGAATGCAGGGTGGTTGCCTCTCTGTGCCTGGGTTACCTCACCATCTTCCAGTGCCATCCACTTTTCCTACAAAGTTCATAATTTCACTTTTCTTTATAGCCGACTAGACTTGCGATGTGTATATGTGCCATATGTCCATTATCCAGTCACTCTTTGAAAGACACCTAGGCTGACTGCTATGAATAGTGCAGCAATGAGCACGAACATGCAAGGCAAATTCCTCCCATTTTCCTTTCTCTAGTCAAAACTAGTTTCAGTAAGATAATTTTTTGACTTGTGAGTCTGATTTTATTTAATAATTTTGTTTTTGTGTGTATGACGAGTATTTTGTCTGTGTGTCTGTGTGCCACATATGTATCTAGTGACCTGATAGGTCAAAAGTGGGTACTCTGGGGAAATCCCCCGGAGCTGGAACCACTGATGATTGTGAGCTGCTGGAAACTGAACCCCTGTCCTCTTGCAAGAGCAACAAGTGCTCTAACCACTGAGCAATCTCTCCAACCTCAGGTTTTTGTCTCTGTTTTTGTTTTTTGAGTGAGAGTTCCAGGTCAGTAGACACTAAGTATTGATACCTGTCAAAATAAGCTTGTAAATGTTTTGACAGTTGAGGATGTACAGGGCCTAAGACCCTAGGTTCACTCCACACTGCCTCAGTAATAAATGTCCATATCTTATCAGGCATGATGGCTCACATCTATAACTCCACTACTCAGGAAGCTGAGGCAGGAGGACCACTGAGAGTGTGAAGCAACCTGGACATACTGAGTCACAGGTTGTCTGGGCTACACTATGAGATCATTTCTTAAATGTAATTAATTAGTTAATCAAATAAATGTGTGTTGTCTTATCAACCTATTGACTGCAGGGCACTGCATAACTTCTCAAAACCTGGAACTAGAGTGGACAGAGGCATCATCTCTCAATGCTGGCTTCCCCAAGCGACCTGCCTTTCCTTACAAAGAACAGAAAATCACATGATTGCAAGTGTAGAACAGATCAAGTGACCGCTCATGCTGGCGAGGGTGTGGAGCAAGGGGACACTCCTCCATGGCTGGTGAGGGCAAACCTGTACAACCACTGTGGAAATCAACTTGGCAGTTTCTCAGGAAACTGGGATCTACCTCCAGACCCAGCTATACCACTCCTGGACTTATACCCAAAAGATGTTCCATCATACCACAAGGACACTTGCTCAACTATGTTCATTGTAGCTTTATTGACAGCCAGAAACAGGAAGCAGCCTAGATGTTCCTCAACCAAAGAATGGATAAAGAAAATGAGGTAGATCTAAACAATGGTACAGTACGCAGCTATTAAAAACAATGACATCATGAAATTTGCAGGCAAATGGATGGAACTAGAAAATAGCATCCTGAGTGAGGTAACCCAGACCCAGAAAGACACACATGGTATGCACTCACGGATAAGTGGGTATTAGCTGTAAAGAATAACCATGTTACAGTCCACAGACCCAAAGAACTAAGTGACAAGGAAGGCTCAAGATGGGGTCGGAGGTGCAAGACTCTCCCTGAGAAGGGGAGATAGGATAGAAATGTTGGGTGGAGGAAGGTAGAGGGGAACTGGATGAGGGTAGGGGTAGGGAGGGAGAGAGTATTGGGAGAGAAAACTAGAAGGGAGGGTATGTCAAGGATGAGCTAGAAACCTAGGGTGATGGAAACTCCCAGGAATCTATGACAGTGATCCTAGCTAAGACTCCCAGCAGTGAGAAATATGAAGCCTGAACCGGCCATCTCCTATAACTTGGCAAGACTTCCAGTAGAAGGACTGGGACACCAACCCAGATACAAAACCTTCAACCTACAATTTGTCCTCCTGTAAGATGTGCAGGAGTAGAAGTAGAACAGAAATTGAGGGATGGCCAACCAATGACTGGTCCATCTCGAGACCCATGCCATAAGAGGGAGCCTATCCTGACACTTTATTCTGCTGTACTTACAGGCAGAGCAGAGTGGCTTCACTTCAGAGCAGCTGATGGAAACAGATGCAGAGACCCACAACCAAACATTAGGCAGAGCTCCGGGGATTCTGCAGAAGAGAGGAGAGGAAGAATTGTAGGAGCCAGAGGGGTCAAGGACACCACAAGAAAACCTTCAGAATCAACTAACCTGGGCTCATAGGGGCCCACAGAGACTGGACTGCCAACCAGGGAGCATGCAAGGGGCTGACCTAGGCCCTCTGCATATATGCAACAGTTGTGTAGCTTGGTGTTCACGTGGGACTCCTAACAGCGGGAGCAGAAGCTGTCTCTCACTCTGTTGCCTGTCTTTGGGACCCTTTCCCGTACTGGGCTGCCTCATCTAGCCTCAATAGAAGACGTTCCTAGTCTTACTGTAACTTGATATGCCAAGGCTGGACAATACCCATGGGAGGCCTCCCCTTTTCTGAGGAGAAATGGAAGAGTGGATGGGGTTAGGGGGAGAAAACCTGGGAGGAGAAACTGTGATCTGGATTAATTACTTAAAAAATAAAAAAGTATTCAAAAACAAAACCTGATCAAGTTCCTGTGTTGTCCGACAGGTGTCGCTGTGCTTCCCTTAACATTTAAATACAGGGTTGGAGAGAAAGTTCAGGGTTAAGATCAAGTTCTGACCTTCCAGGGGACCAGAGTTCAGTTCTCACCACCCACATGGGACAGCTCACTACCACTGGGGCAGCTCCAGGGGATCCAGTACCCTCTCCCGACCTTTGTAGCTACCTGTGTGCATCTACATGTACGGAAATAAAACAAAATGCATCTCTAGAAAAGATTTAAACCCTCAAGGCACAAGGAGCGGTTTAATAAGGGACACAGAGCAGCTTGACTTGTAGTTCCCAGGCGTCTAATAAACTGGCCTGTTAGCGCGGCAGCCTTTTCAGACATCCCCCATCAGCAATGATCCAGTTCTTTTAGCTATTCCGAAGATTGATGCTCACCCTTAGTTCAGTCATTGTTGCCTTTGATTCTCCACCTGCAGCCACCTTCCCTACCTCCCCTGTGCTAACCACAGAACCCCTGTTGCTCTCTCATCAGACCACAAGATTCACAGGGTAAGGATGACGCATGTTTTGCTCACTGCCTTATTCCCAGCTAGTATGCACATAGTAGGAACTCAGTACTTCTTGTCTACTTTTGAGGCATTGTTATATATAGCCCAGGCTGCCTGGAACAGGTCTTCTTCTTGGCCTGCACATTACTGGGATTACACGTATGCACCACCACACCCAGCACTCAATACATTTTTTTTTTTTTTTTTTGGTTTTTCGAGACAGGGTTTCTCTTTATAGTCCGGGCTGTCCTGGAACTCACTCTGTAGACCAGGCTGGCCTCGAACTCAGAAATCCGCCTGCCTCTGCCTCCCAAGTGCTGGGATTAAAGGCGTGCGCCACCACCGCCCGGCCTCAATACATTTTTTTAAGGCTTGTATTAACAAGAAGTTAACCTTCAATGCCAGGCATGGTGGCACATGCCTTTAACCCAGCACTCAGGAGCCAGAGGCAGGAGGATCACTGTAAGTATGAGTCTGGTCTACAGAGTTCCAGGCCAGCATGTGCTTGGGAGGTGGAGGCAGGAGGATTGAGAGGCTAGCCTAGGCTATACAGTGATACCCTCTTAGAAAACAACAAAAATTAAAATCTTGTGTTACAAAGGACACTATAAAGAAAACTAAAAGCCCACAGAATGAAGGTATTTTTTTTTCAAACTATGTATCTGGTAAGAGCCTTATATCTATAATATAAACAACTCTTATAAGTCAATTAAAAGATAAGCCAGCTAAAAAAAAAAAAAAAAAAGATAAGCCAGGGAGAAATGGCTCAACAATTACGAGCATTTGCTGATCTTGACCATGGCCTGGCTCCCAGTGCCCACATCAGGTGGCTCACAATGCTATGCAATCCCAGTTGTGGGGATCCAATGTCCACTTCTAAACATCACAGCTTCCTACACACGTACATGTACACACATCTATATGCGTATTCTGCACACACACGTAAATCAAAATCTGTAAAATGTGTTTCTTTTTTAAAAAGGTAACCCATTTCTAAGACTGCAGATATTTTTCCACAGAGAACGAAGAAAGAACATGAGAGGAGACTGAACTCACATTTATGACTGACTTCTGTACTCAGGAGGTAGAGAAAGGAGGACTGCAAGTTGCCAGCTAGCCTGGGCTACATAATGGTTCAGACAGCCTAGACTATACAAGTGAGACCTTATCTCCAGAGAGGGGAGTGGCTATGAAGTGGCTGGGAAAGAGAGGAATGTTGGGAACTGGGAAAGAAGACAACACAGAAGAAGCGGGCTCAATAACACTAGGATGTTTGAAAAAGCCAGTGGAGATCTTATTACATTTATTTTAAATTATATATACATTTAAATGAAGTTAAACATCTAAACTTACAGTTTATGCCTTGGGATAACAATGTTCCTCTAAGACTACCTAACAAAACCCCAGCTGTGTGTGATGTCTTTCACCTTTAGTTCCAGCATTCAGGAGGCAGAGGCAGGAGGATCTCTGAGTTCAAGGCCAGCCTGGTCTATACAGTAAATTCCATGACAGCCAGAGCCGTCACGTTACACAGAGAAACCCTGTCCTGAAGAAAGAAAGAAAAAATCAGAAGGAACAGCCAGTGGAGGAAAACAACCATCCTACCTAGATGTGACACCTACCAGCAACAATGATCCAAACGACAAGACATCCCAGAAGGTGCAGTCCTGGCTCTTACATCCTGGGCCTGAAGGCTCAGTTGACAGGAGGGAAATTCATGCCAGGTTCTATAAACTACGCATGGCTGGTGAGGCCAAGCACAGAACCCACTCCTGCCTTTCCTAAACCACTATAATTCCCAAGTGCGTTGTAAATACTTATTCACAGATAAGTGTAGCTCTCTGCTCTCCTCAAAGAAGCTTCTTTACATTATAAAAAAAAAGGCACAACAGTATAGTTGTTAGTGTATTTTTTTATTATTTTATGGATTCTCATCTCTCTCACCCTTCCAACCTTTATTTCACCCTAATCCTTCCAACCCTCCACTAGGTAGGAGAGAAAGAAGGTCAGAGGGGAAAGGGGGTATAAACCTCTTTCAACCAACAAAATAGACTACTTCCTGCTGATGGAGGTCTTTGGGTTCCTTGGGATAATTCTAATCTTCGTAGTCAGGACATCTCCAGCTTTACCTCTCTTTGCTCAGGGACAGCAGTGAGAGCAGCAGCGTTGTTCTTCAGAGCGCCTCCCTCCATCCCGAGGCTCTGGCTTTCCCTCTCCATAGTAGGGCTGGAGAGATAGCTCAGAGGTTAAGAGCACTGGCTGCTCTTCCAGAGGTCCTAAAATCAGTTCTCAGCAAGCACATGGTGGCTCACAACCATCTGTAATGAGATCTGGTGCCCTCTTCTGGCATATAGGCATACATGCAGGCAGAACTCAGAATACATAATAAATAAATCTAAAAAAAAAAAGTCATCCCCTCCTAGAGCACAAGACAAACTGTGGACACACTGAAGTCATCCCGTATCCCACAGCTGGGATTAAAACAAAAACATCAGCACATAACATAACTGGGTTTTTAAAGAAACCACAATGTTCACTACATACTGTTACTAAGCAAGACCCAGAAAATGTCACCACCAACTGACATGGCAACATAGATGGGGGAACTCTCACAAGGCTGAGCCCTCCAAGAGCTAAGGTGGCTTACAGAGAAAGAGTCAGCCTTCAGGAATAAGCCCCATGGCAGGTTAGCCAATCCCTAAGGTCAGCTGTAAACACATACGAGCTGCAGTAAGGAGCTCAGCAGACTGCAGTTATGAATATATATGCACATGTATATGAATATATATATTATAATGATATAGTTGATACATATATGTCAATTCTATGTAAAGAAAAAGAGACCATTATTTGAGAAGAAGTCAAGGGAACACGCAAAGAACTGGAAGGAAGAGAGGGAGGGGAATGATGTAAATATAGCATTCGTATATGAAATTCTCAAACAAAATGAAAAACTAAACCACAAGGACATCTACATCGCAACCTCTAGGATGATGAAGATGTGACCGACAGGATGGTAAGGGCTGGAGAGACCGGAGTCTGGAATCTTACCTTGTGTGTAGGATTATAAAATGGTACAAACTCTTGTTTGTAAGATTCGTTTTAGTTATTTTTAAATCATGGGTATATGAATTGTGGTGGTTTGGATATTTATGGCCCAGTGAGTAAGTGGCACTATTATGAGGTGTGGCCTTTTTGGAGTTGGTGTGTCACCATGGGCATGGGCTTTGAGACCTTCCTCCTAGCTGCCTGGGAGCCAGTCTTCTCCTATCTGCCTGCAGATGAAGATATAGAACTCTCAGCTCCTCCTGCACCATGCCTGCCTGGACACTGCCGTGTTCCCACTTTGATGATGATGGACTGAACCTCTGAACTTGTAAGCCAGCCCCAATTAAATGCTTTCCTTTATAAGAGTTGCCTTGGTGATGGGGTGTTCTTAGCAGTAAAACCCTAAGACATGAGTGTCTGCATGGGTGTGTATACATTTGAGGTCAGGTGCCTGCTGAATGTAGGAAAGGTTCGGGTCCTCTTGAAGAGCAGTATATGCTCTTAACCACTGAGCTATGTCTCCCAGCCCTGTCATATGCTTTATTCTTTGGTTTTCAAGACAGGGTTTCTCTCTGTAGTCCTGGCTATCCTGGAACTTGCTCTGTAGACCAGACTGGCCTTGAACTCTGAGACCTCCCTGTCTCTGCCTTCTGAGCTGGGACTAAAGGCACGTGTGGCACCATCTCCCACCTGCTGCTTCTTACCCCTTACACCACTGGCAAGCTGTTAAGGGGGCTTCATGTTCTTCTACATTCAAGTTGAACTTAGAACTAGAGAATAAACAGCACTCACCATGGGCTGTATAGTCTTGAGCTCTGGCTCACTCTCTGATCCACACAACCCACTGTGGGTTCTTACACATCTCATTGCTAGTTCTTTCTAACTCGGGAGCATGACCTCACAGGAAAGGAACTTAGCAGTCTGAGTCACATGGAGGCTTGACGGCAGCAGCAGTGGTGAGACGCAATTCCACACGGCCTCAAACGCCAGTCATGCCCGCCAACTTCAATGGTGTAACTGCACACCAGCTGCGAGTTATTAACTTACTAGCTCATGGACACAGTTCAGATTCAAACGCCCCTTATTATAAAACCTCAACTAAACGAATGTGGGGACCTCTGGTTGTGGTCTTAGCACTGAGGCAAGAGGATTGCCATAAATTCAAGATCAGCCTGGGCTAGAGAGTGAGACTCAAACAATCAATCAATCAATAAAATAAAAGGAAAGAAATCCTGAATTGTTTGTGCTTTTGCTTCTGGGACTGGTCAGGAAGGAAGGAAGGAGAAGATACTGCATCTTCTAAATCTTATAGGCAATTGTATATATAGTCAGAACTTTATTCTGCAAGTGGTTAGGAAGGCGAGATTTATAAACATCTGAGTTTGCTGCTATTGCTGCTGTCTGTCTTAACAGGAATGCTCTCACTAAGTAGCCTACCTGGTCAAGGATGGCCTTGAACTTCTGATCCTCCTGCCTCTGCTTCCAGAACGCTAGGATTAAAAGTCTGTGCCTCTATGCCTGGTTTTGAAACTTGCTTTCCTTCCCTCTTTCCCCTCCCCACCTCCCCCTGCTTCTTACTCCGCCGTCTCTTTCTCATCTTCCTTTGCCTCGGCCCCCCCCCCCCCCCCACCCATTTCCTCTCCCATCTCTTTTCTTCTCCCTTCCACCCTTCCCTTTTTCTACAGTACCAAGAAGCAACTGAGAGCATGCTAGGAAAGCAATGTACTACCAAGCAATACTGCCTTAGTGTTTCTATTGCTGTGAAGAGACACCAAGACCACAGCAACTCTTATAAGAAAAACACTTAACTGGGGCTTGACATCCGGTTCAGAGGTTACTTCCCTGTCATGCTGTTGGAGAGCATGATAACATGCAGGCAGACATAGTGCTAGAGAGGTAGCTTTAAGTTCTACATCCGGCAGGCAGCAGGATGAGTGAGACAGTGTGAGCATTTGAAACGCCAAAGCCCACTTCCGGTAATGCATCCTCCTCCAACAAGGCCACACTTCCTAATGCCACTCCCTAAGCATTCAAATGTATGAGCCTTTGGGGGCCAATCTTAATCAAACCACCGCAAATCCCCTTCGGCCTCAGTTTTATTCTTCATTTATTTATGAGGGTTTCACATGTATGTCTATAGAGGACAAGAGGTCCTGTGCACAGAGACAAGCCCTGGAGAAGCCAGAGTCTGTGCAGGCTTTCTCTTCAAAGGAAGGAAATGCTTACCTGTCTTGCTCTGAGAATGCTGGGAAAGAATGGGGTCTTTTGCTATCTGTAGGGCTCAGATTCACCTGAATCCCCCAGAATATTGTGTTTATTTTTCCCAGATACACCCACACACACACACACCTAGTTCTTAAGCATTGTTACTCCATCGACAGAACCCATCCTCATGAGATGTCGCCTGTGCTGTGACAGCCTAAGTGACTTCTATGTTTTCTGAGGGCCAGGCTGTCCTGACTCCATCATTTTTTCCTAGATCCTTGCGCTGAGCACGGTTTCTGATCAACAGAATCCAACTTTATGGAAGAAGCCATATGTACTTTGTAAAGAGTTTCAATATAAACATGACTTAGGTTTGTTTGTACACTTGGAACTGAGTTAACTGTCATCAGAAAACATTCTTCCGAAATTGTTCTGTGCTAGTGTGAGACTCCAGATGTTTGGCCCAGCACCTGCTAAGTAAGTCGGCTGATCCAAGTTAATCCTTACCTCGCTTAGATGTCTTCTCTTCTGGACATGATCTTTGCAGGGGGCCCCACATAGGTCTGTGTATCACATGTGCGCCCGAGAAGGCCAGAAGACAGTGTTGGAGGTACAGAGAGTAAAGAGCAGCCATGTGGGTGCTGGAGATGACCGTGAGAGAGACCTTTGGAAGAACAGTGCCTGCTCTTAACTGCTGAGCTACCTGTTCGGCTCCTCAAATGTAGTTTTAAATAAAAGCTATTCACAGACCACGAAATTCACTTTTTTACATGTATCATCTTGTTTTCACTAAATTCAGTTGTGTGGTATTACCATTATCTAATTTTTAAAACATTTTTATCTCCCCAGAAGAAGTAACCCCCCTGTCCATCGCAGTCCCTACACCCTCTCTTTCCCACCATAGACAACACTAGTTTACAGGCTGCAAGTTTTCTGGTTCTGGATCCAGTATGTAATATGTGGTCTTCAGGAACTGGATTTTTTCACTTTGAACAACATTTTTAGGTAAATCCAGGTTGCAATATTACAGGTCCTTCTCTCCTTTTATGGCTAATCAAATTCTGTGGCATAGGTCCACTTCCTTTATCCATTCATTAGTAGGGAGACATTTCAGTCCCTTGCAGTTTGAGCTGTTATAAATGATACTTCCAGCTTTAGTGTCTTTGAGAGATGTACATCAGAATGGACTCACTGAGCTTTCCAGGAGGTTGAAGTTTTGCAGGATTTGGTGGTGCATGGCTTTAATTCCAGCACTCAGGAAGCAGAGGCAGGAGGAACTCTGTGAATTCAAGGCCAACCTGACGTACACAGCAAGTTCCAGGACAGCCACAGCTATAGAGTCAGACCCTATCTCAAAAACTTTTTTTAAATTTATCAAACTACTTTTCAAAGTGGTTTTACCAAAGCTGGGCACTACCATATATGGTCCTCCCACTTGGAAGACAAAGGCAGGAAGATCAGGAGGTTAAAGCCAATCTCAGCAAGTCAGTGAGTTCAAGGCTAGCCTGATCTACAGAAGACCTTGTCTCACAACACGAAAATGAAACTCAAAGCAAAACAGGGACTGGAGAGATTGCTCATTGGATATGAACACTTGCTCCTCTTGCCAAGGACCTGAGTTCACTTCCTAACACCCAGGTCAGGCAGCTCGGAATCACCTCTGTGGGCCTTCCAGATTCATCCTTTTTCTTTCTGGAGGGGTGAGGGAGATTTTTAGGCAAAGTCACAACTCAGCCTAGAGTGGTTGGGAGCTCATTGTGTAACCCACACTGGCCCTTGAACTGATGGCAATCTTCTTGCTTCAGCCTCCCAAGAAGCTGGGATTTCAGGCCTTTGAACATACTAGCCTGGCTCGGATTCATCATGTTTGAAAGATTTTTTTTTTTCTGAGACAGGGTTTCTCTGTGTAGCCCTGGCTGTCCTGGAACTCACTTGGTAGACCAGGCTGGCCTCGAACTCAGAAATCCGCCTCTCTCTGCCTCCCAAGTGCTGGGATTAAAGGCATGCGCCACCACCGCCCGGCTTGTTTGAAAGATCTTAAAAATGATTTTCAAAGTTTTATCCTGTCATAAGCTCTCCATCTTGATTGTTCCTTGGGAGAAATTAGGGAATATTCACCTTTCCCAGTTTCCAAAGAATCTGAACAAACTTTATCTGGGCCTTCAGGTGGAATAAGGGTCAGGTTATTTCGTTTCTATTTCATGTGAGTGGGTGAGACCATCGCTTCACAAGTATTTGATGATATGGCTTTAAAAAGAGAAACAGCATGGCAGAGTGGTGACAGAGGCTGAGAAGTGTGTGGAGAGGGGTTACAGACAGAGGACAGCTAACGGGGACACCACAGTTGGATAGAAAGACTGGGTTAGAGTTTGCAATGCTTTTTAAACAGTCTCCATATGCAGCTGGCCTGAAACATGCTATATAGACTAGAACAGAATGGCTTTGAACTTACAGCAATCTTCTTGCCTTTGCCTCCTAACTGCTGGGATCAAGATGGGTATGGTAGCACAAGCCTTTGATCCCAGCCCTTGGGAGGCAGAGGCAGGCAGATCTTTGAGTTGAGGTCAATCTCGACTACAGAGTAAGTTCCAGGACAGGCAGGGATACATAGAGAAACCCTGTCTTTAAAAAACAAAGAAAAGTGCTGGGATCACAGGCATAAGCTGTCATGCCCATCTGTCTTCTTTCAAACAAAACAAAATAACTTTTTAGATGTTGTGTGAGTGTCTCACTTACGTGTATCTATGTGTGCCACATGCATGTGCCTGATGCCCAAAGTCAGAAGCAGGTGTCAGATCCTCTGTAACTGGAGTTCAAGATAGTTACTAATCATCATATGGGTGCTGGGAATTGAACCTGGATCTGTATAAGAAGCAGGTGAAGTGCTCTTAACCACTAGCCATCACTCCAGGAATCCCTCACCCACCACCCTTTTTTTTGGAAGCAGGGTCTCATGTAGCCCAGGATAGCCTTAAACTCTATGTAGCTGACAATGACCCTGAGTATCTGATCTTCCTGCCTCTGCCTCCCAAGTGCTGGGATTGTCATTCTATACCTGACAGAGGACGGTTAACAGGTACAGCACAGTTGGATAGAAAGCACAATTGGATACTGGTTGTCTTAGTCAGGGTTTCTATTCCTGCACAAACATCATGACTAAGAAGCAAGTTGGGGAGGAAAGGGTTTATTCAGCTTACACATTGCTGTTCATCATCAAAAGAAGTCAGGACTGGAACTCACACAGGGCAGGAAGCAGGAGCTGATGCAGAGACCATGGAGAGATGTTACTGGCTTGCTTCCCCTGGCTTGCTCAGCTTGCTCTCTTACAGAACCCAAGACTACCAGCCCAGGGATGGCACCACCCACAAGCGGCCCTCCCTCCTTGATCACTAATTGAGAAAATGCCTTACAGCTGGATCTCATGGAGGCATTTCCTCAAGGGAGGCTCCTTTCTCTGTGATGACTCCAGCTTGTGTCAAGTTGACACACAAAACCAGCTAGTACACTGGGGATCAAACCAGGGCTTTGCATATACTAAGCAAGCACTCTACCAAATGAGATGCAGCTCCAACCCCAGCTTCCCTCGTTATAGCACTAAACTAGTTTAACTTTAGTATTTCAGCATCTCCTGAGCACTATGTGGCAGCCTCTAGAAATTCAAAGATGAGGTGGATTCAAATCCTTAGGTAGCTTATAGTCAATGGGATGGCAGTAACAAGTCAGTGTAATGCAAAATATGTGTGGAGACAAAAAGTGCATTGGGGAATAAACACAGAGCATGGGAGATAGGAACTACGTCTCAGGAGACACAGGCTTTCATAATGGTTAAAGCCATTGTGGGAGGCTCATTAACATCTTTGGTGTCCCTCCTTTGGCATCAGCAGACCTGTTCTTTCCAGAGCTGTTCGAACCCTCCTTTCCAGGCTAGAACAGTAGGGGGACACTGAAAGGAAGTGCTCAAAAACAGACCTACCCAGGAGGGGCAGCACTCAGTTTTAAGCCCAGCACTTTGGGAGCAGAGAGGGGCAGAGGAGCAGAGGGGCAGAGGGGCAGAGGGGCAGAGGGGCAGAGGGGCAGAGGGGCAGAGGGGCAGAGGGGCAGAGGGGCAGAGGGGCAGAGGGGCAGAGGGGCAGAGG
>NW_021604577.1:13764939-13777626 GCF_004785775.1 Grammomys surdaster
GCAGAGGGGCAGAGGGGCAGAGGGGCAGAGGGGCAGAGGGGCAGAGGCAGATAGATCTCTGAGTTCAAGGCCACCCTGGTTTACCTTGAGAGTTCCAAGTCAGCCAGGGTTACATAGTGAGAGCTTGCCTCAATACAGCAACAAAAAGCCAAACAAAACATAGAGACATATAGCAAACCATCAGGCCCTAAAGGTCTTCTCTCCCTGGCTTTTTTACATGGGGTCATGTTTTTGTCCTGGGGAAAGTTTTTCCCTCCCTCCCTCCCTCCCTCCCTCCCTTCCTTCCTTTTTCTTTCTTTCCTTCCTTTCCTCCTCCTCTTCCTCCTCCTCCTTCTTTTAGCAGAGTGAACAGTAGATTAAGGAAAAGTAAAAGCTTGAGAATGATGTGGTGTACAGTTTTGCTGTGGGTTCATTTGTTTTTAAGCAGAGGAGCTTTTCTCACCTTCTGGTAAACTTACCTCAGAGCTGGAGCCGCAAATGGTCACCAGAGCCACCCTGGACCAACGTTTCCTGAGTTTGCTGTGTCACACCCAAGACTAAGAAAGAGATGTAGGTGAGGATTGAGCAGAACAGATTCACTGAGGATAAGTGAAGAAATAACTCAGTGAACGGGACGGGCACTGGCAGAGGAATGCCCTTCTCCTTTTAATCTCTAGACTAAGCATATCTACACCGTGGAATACTATTGAAAACACACACATCATAGAACTGAGCAAGCCGGAGGGGTCCAGGACACCACAAGAAGACCTACAGAGTCAGCTAACCTGGGCCCATGGGGGTTCACAGAGACTGAACCACCAACAAAAAGATCATGGGTAAGCTGGACATAGGCCCCCGACAGATTTGCAGATGTGCAGCTTGGTCTTCATGTGGGTCCCCTAACAACTGGAGAGTGGGCTGTCTCTGATTTTGTTGCCTGTTATCGGATCTCCTTCCTCTACCTGGACTGCCCAGTTGGGCCACAATAGGAAAGGACGTGCCTAGTCCTGCTGGAACTAGATGTCCCAGTGTGGAGCGGTACTCAAGGGGAACTCCCCCTTGCCTGAGGAGAAGGAGAAAAGATAACTGGGGGAGGGATTTGTAAGGGCAGGACTGGGAGAAGAAGAGGGAGGGGCCTTCGACTGAGATGTAAAGTGAATAAAAAAAAATTATAGAAGAAAATAAAAAATAAACATAGAGGTTATTAGAGAGATGGCTCAGTGGTTAAAAGCATTTATTGCTGTGGTGATTTGAATATGCTAGGCCCAGGGAGTGGCACCATTAGGGGATGTGGCTTTGTTGAAGTAGGTGTGGCCTTGTTGAAGGAAGTGTGTCCCGGTAAGGGTGGGCTTTGAGACGTTCCTCCTGGCTGCCTGGAAGATAGTCTTCTCCTGACTGCCTTTGGATCAAGATATAGAATTCTCAGTTCCTTCTTCAGCACCATGTCTGGATGCTGCCATGGTTCCTGCTATGAGGAGAATGGACTAAATCTCTGAACTTGTAAGCCAGCCCCAGTTAACTTTGTCCTTTATTTTATTTTATTTATTTATTTATTTATTTATTTATTTATTTATTTTGTTTTTTCAAGACAGGGTTTCTCTGTGTAGCCCTGGCTGTCCTGGAACTCACTCTGTAGACCAGGCTGGCCTCGAACTCAGAAATCCACCTGCCTCTGCCTCCCAAGTGCTGGGATTAAAGGCATGCGCCACCACCGCCCGGCTAACTGTTGTCCTTTATAAAAGTTGCCTTAGTCATTGTGTCTCTTCACAGCAATGGAAACCCTAAGACAACTGCTCTTGCAGAGGACCCAGGCTCCATTCGCAGCATCCACATGGCACCTCACAGCCATCTGTGACTCCAGTTCCAGGGAATAGGACACTCGACACTCACCTCTCACCTCTCACCTCCCACCTCCCACCTCCCACCTCCCACCTCCCATCTCCCACCTCCCACCTCCCATCTCCCACCTCTCATCTCTCAAGGCACCAGGCATACGCATGGCAGACTTACACACATAAAATAAATCTTTAAAAATAAATAAATATGGTGTTAAAGAGACAGCTTGGTGGTTAAGAGCACTTGTTCTTGCAGAGGACCTGGGTTTAATTCCCAGCACCAACATAGTGGTTCATAACTCCATGACTCCAGTTCCAAGAGGCTAATGCCGTCTCCTGACCTCCACCAGGTCAGCACAGGGTGTAGATACAGACATGGGAGCAAAACATTTATACATGTAAAATAAGATAATCTAAAAATAAGATTTCAATTTTTTGACAGAGGGAGAGAGGGGGGAGGCTTCAAACTCACAAAGATCCACCTACCTCTGTCTCTAGAGTGCTGGAGTTAAAGGTGTACGCCATTACACCCAGCTGTAATCATTTTCAAATAAATAAATACCAAGGAATAAACTTACTCAAGGAGATGAAGAGCCTCTACCATAAAAAAGTTTTATGACATTTCAGAGGCTAAAGAAGATCCTGGAAGATGGGAGGACCCTGCCCCATGCTCAGGTTGGTAGAATTAATATTGTAAAAACGCATACGCTAACCAAAGCAATCAATACAATCCACCTTAAGATTCAACGACATTATTTTAAAAATTATAAATGACAGTCTCAAGGACAAAGAGTGATTCTGGAGTTGTTAGAAGACTTGGTCTATCACAGTAACAAAATGTCAAAGACACATAGATATTCAGACCAATAGAACACAAGGCTCAAAAAGAAGCCCAACTATAGTTGTCTAATTTGTCCCTAAATCGGGGAACTAGAGAGATGACTCAGCAATTAAGAGCACTGGCTCTTCCAGAAGACCTGGGTTTGAACCCAAGCACCCACATGGCAACTCACGACCATCTGTAACTCCAGTTCTAGGGGAACTGGTGCCCTCTCTGACCACCATGGTGCACAGATATGATACATACAGGCAAACAACTCATACACATAAAACAAAAGTCTATAAAAATCTCAATGAAAAGAGCTTGAAATACTTCCGGGGAGAAAAGTCGTTAAGCAAATCAGGAAACTGGATTTCCACAGAAAGGAGAATGGTCTCACTCCACATGGACACACAAATTTAAGATGCATCCAAAACTTTGAAACTGCTAGAGGAAAATATAGGAAGAATATTTCAAGATACAGGCCTAGGCAAGGATTCTCTGAAAAGGATTCCAATACCTCAGGAAATCGAACCAATAACTGACAGATAGCTCGGATGAAGTTAAAACCTTCTCCACATCAAAGGCAGAGAGATGATAAGGACAGATGAGACACATTAAGTCATAATATTAACCACTAATAAAATAGGCCAGCACACCTTTAATCCCAGGACTCAGGACGCAGAAGCAGGCAGATCTCTGTAGGCTAACCTGGTCTACATAGCAGTCAGTAATAGACATGTAGTAAGCACCTGTCTCAAAAAAAAATTAATAAATTTTTAAAGGACAAGTTGCACTGGGTCAGCAATAGGCTTTACCAGAATAGTAGATTTCTGCTCTTGGCTTGTTTATTTAATGCCAGCTGTCCTGCATGGGACTTCATTGCACAATTCCTAAAAGCAAACATTCTTTCTTTTTTAATTTTTTTGTTTTTTTGGTTTTTTTTTTGTTTTGTTTTTGTGGGTTTTTTTTTTTTTTGGTTTTTCGAGACAGGGTTTCTCTGTGTAGCCCTGGCTGTCCTGGAACTCACTCTGTAGACCAGGCTGGCCTCGAACTCTGAAATCCGCCTGCCTCTGCCTCCCAAGTGCTGGGATTACAGGTGTGTGCCACCACTGCCCGGCTTTAAATTTTTACTTATTCACTTTACATCCTGTTCACTGCCTTCCTCCAGGTCACCCCTTCCCACAATCCTTCCCCCATCCCCAGCAAGCACTTACTCTTAAGAACAAACTATAGGAAGGTGTTGTCATGAGCCTTCATTTTTACTACAACTGCTCCTGTTATATGAAACATATGAAACAAGAGTGTATGTATGTATGTATACAAATATTGTATAAAAAATATGGGACTGGTGAGATAGCTCAGCACTTAAGATCACTTCCTGCTCTAACAGAGGACCCAAGTTTGGTTCCCAGCACCCACGGCAGTCAGCTCACAACGGTCTGCAGGTCTACTCCAGTGGTCACACCTCTTCTGGCTACCAAGGGCACCTGCACACACATAGCAGACCTTCACAGAGATACGCCCACATGTACATTGAGTAAAAATAAAAAGATTTTTTTAGATTTATTTTTATGTGTGTGCACACGTGCAGGTGCTTGTGAAGGCTAGAAGAGGGAGTTAGGGTCCTTGGAGCTGAAGACGTAGGTGACTGTGGGCTGCCTGACGTGGGGGTAGGGTACTACCAAGCTTGATGACTTAAGTTTAATTCCCAGGACTCGTTCATATGGTAGAGGAGAATGACTCTCATAAATTGTCTTTTTGACCTCTTCATGTGTGCCAGAGCACACACATACACACACACACACACACAGAGAGAGAGAGAGAGAGAAATATCAACATAATTACCAAATCAAATGCTTAAGGTCTTTTTCCCTCCACATGTAAACAAGTATTTTTCGAGTAATCTCAATACATCTTATTTACAGGGGGAAAGAAATGTAACTCTAGTAGCTTCTGGTTTTACTTGGATTATAATTCTGCCCAAGGCAATCTTTTTGTAACCTTTCCCTCTTCTTGCAGGATGACAAGTGTAAGCCAACATTGCTGCTTCTCATTCTGCCTTTTGCTTGGTACTTCAATCATTGAGTTAATATTTATAGTGTTTGTTCTCATTTTAGTGCTAAGGGGGGGTCTAAGCCCAGGGTGGTGGTGCTTGCCTGTAATCCCAACACCTGCAGGATGGAGGCAGGACCAGTTCAAGGTCAGCTGCAGCTACTTCAATGAATCAAGAGACCCGCAAAGGAGGTCCTGTCTCAATTCAAACACACAAAGCAGAAAAAGATCTAAACGATTCATTCAAAGTCGGGGCTTTCCAAAAAGAAATGTTACCATCCTGACCCTTTCAGGGGAAAGCGCAGGTGAACGAAGCAAAGAGCACTACCCTACCACCACACCCGGTTGCCTCCCGTCGCAACCCGGGAGCAGCGCCCGGAGCCGGCGAACCGCTGGAACGACGGACCCGGATGGTCGCCACGACCATTCCTGCCAGCCCTGGGGCTCCCGCCGCCACTGCGTTGTTCTGCTAGCGGTTCTGGAGCTCGGGGGTCAGGCGGAGGACACCGGCTAGCGGCGGGGGGCGGGGCCGGAGCACGTGACCGCCCCGCCCGCCCTGCGGCCCCCCAGCCCGCCGCCCGCCCGGCTGCAGCTCCCGGCGTGCCCTGCACTCGCTGCTGCCCGCCGCCGACCCCTCCTTCTTCTCGTCCCAGTGCCACCGAGCCGGAGCCCGAGCCGCCGCCGCCGCCGCAGCAACCTCAGCCGCGGGCACTATGGTAAGGTGGGCGCGCCGGCGGGGGATGCTGGGCGCGGCGCGGACCCCCGCGCGGCCGCCATCTTACCCGGCCTGTGCGGTGGGCGCTTCCGCGCTGCGGGCCGGGGGCTCGAGGCCCTGCGGCAGGCTGGCGAGCGCTGGCCTGCGTCCGCTCGGAGTCCTGAGGCGGGAGGGCCGGGCGCAGGCCTGGCGCGAGAGGGTCGCTCCTCGGGCCACGGCCCCGCGTGCCGCTCAGCCCTGCGCGGCTTCATGTTTTTAACTCGCGCGCTGTAAGGTTGGTACGTGTCCAGAAGCCTCTGGGTGAGGGTCTAGGAGGCCGGCCATGACACCGTTCTCAGGAGACCGAGCAGGTAGAAAACCTATTTTAAAAACGCTTTCTCGCCGTAGGAAACCTTTTCCCTGGACCCGTTCGTTTCAAAGCGGCTGCCAATGGGCGGTGGGGCGTTTTTTGCTGTAGCCGCAGCCGGTTGGAGTTTACACTTGATTCTCTTTCCTTATGTGGAAGCAGCAGTGGCTAAGACGGCTTTAAAGAAAAAAAAAATAGTAGAAGCGTTAACTGAAATCCTGGAGTGTTTTGTTTTGTTTTTTTTTTTTAAGGCCTGCAGAGTTGACACAATACAGAAGGTATTTTTGCTGCTGCTCCTGAAGCTCTGACATCACCCCGTGAAATAGGAAACATTTCAGGCATGGCTCAACTCGATTTGTCCCTTCCCACCTCCCGTTAGCGTTTCTCTCCGTACTCCTTTAAGAAGGATGAATGGGCAGTATGAGTTAGACATTTTAGCCTTATCTCCTTCTGATATTTCAATGTGACAGATCTAATAGGACCCCTTATGTTGTTTGGTGCAGTTTTTAATAGTCTAGCCAGACTGAAGTTGAAGCCTTGTTAGTCAACGATTTCGGTTAAAACCAAAATCCTTGTTCTAAATTCCCATCCTTTGTTTGTTTTCAGGCATCTGGAGTTACAGTGAATGATGAAGTCATCAAAGTTTTTAATGATATGAAAGTAAGAAAATCTTCTACACAGGAGGAGATCAAAAAAAGAAAGAAAGCAGTTCTCTTCTGTTTAAGTGATGACAAAAGACAAATCATTGTAGAGGAAGCGAAGCAGATCTTGGTGGGTGACATTGGTGATACTGTAGAGGACCCCTACACATCTTTTGTGAAGTTGCTACCTCTGAATGATTGCCGATATGCTTTGTACGATGCCACATACGAAACAAAAGAGTCTAAGAAAGAAGACCTAGTATTTATATTCTGGTGTGTAAAAACAAAAGAAAAAAAAAGTACTTTTAACAATGCAAGGATTATTATTCTCATAGTCGGTTTTTGCCTTTGTTTTTCTTTTGAAATTCAACATTTTCTCCCCCCCCATAGGGCTCCTGAAAGTGCACCGTTAAAAAGCAAGATGATTTATGCTAGCTCTAAAGATGCCATTAAAAAGAAATTTACAGGTACAAATATTGACTGTTTTGTACAGAAAAAAAAAAGACTCTTTCTTAATTATAAGGTTAATGGGGTGTGTTGTTTTTTTCTTTTTAGGTATTAAACATGAGTGGCAAGTAAACGGCTTGGACGACATTAAGGACCGCTCGACACTGGGAGAGAAACTGGGAGGCAGCGTTGTAGTTTCCCTTGAAGGAAAGCCACTATAAAGTAATAGCCAAGTGCCATTGGATCTTAAAGGGGCTTACATTTGTTTCTCCAGCTCAGTCCACTGGAATTGTATTAGGTTTTGTTTTTTGTTTCTTCCCTTTCCACTGGTCCCGTTCAACACAATGAATGAATGAGTAGAAGAAGCCTGTCAGTGATTGCCATTAGACTGTTTGATACGGTTACTTTTCTGTAGAGCCCAAGGAATGCCTTCCCATCTTATTTTAGCCAAAACAGCTGGTTACATGCCTCCTTGCAGTGAACACTACAATGGATGGGATTGTCAGTGTGAATAGCTTAGAGTACTACAAAGGGTAAGCTAATCGAATGCCTTGAAAGTATTATCCACTGGTCATATGGGAAACGTGTTTCAGTATTATTTATAGTTGCACTTGACTACAGCTCTCTGAGGCACTGGAGCATCCTACACCTCACCTGCCTTGGCAAGCCTATTTTTGTGACATGGCAGCACAGATTTAACACTATTCGTTAAAAGCACTTTTATTTTGTAATGCGTTTAATCCCTTATAAAGAATGCCAATTAAGTTTCATTACCTGTCATCAATTTATCCTAGTATCTCAGTGTTCATTCTTCTTACCTGCATATTTTCTTCAAAGAAATAGCTGTGTTGATGTCTTTGGTTTCCCAATGAGTGTACACTACTGTATAATTATAGGAGTTTTATGTTTACCATATGAGTCTTGAAACACTACAGACATTTTGAATATCAGACCTGATGGCAATTTCTGTATAAAAGAGCCTTAAATGGAACATTGTTTTTGAGATCAAACCCCCTACCCTCACAAAAGTGGCCACGTTGCAATAAAAATTGTGGCAGATTACAGAATGTTGCCTTGTTTTCCTTGGAAATTTTGCAAATTGTTATGTGAAATTTTAGGGTAAATGGTGATTATGCTCTGCACTCATATTTGGAATTTTTTTCCTTTAATCTTTAGTTTAAAAACATCTTAAAAATCATTTATATACAATCATTAAAAGAGTGATACTTTTATAAATGTTTATTTGTTATAATATGGAGATCAGAAAAAAATTTTTTTTTGCACTTTGGCATACTTGAGTATCTCATTTGTTCTGTAGATAAATTAGGATATTAATTGAGAGTTACATTACTAAATAATTGAGTAGTATAATTAGGGTGTTTTTATTACTTGGTCATTATGAAAATAATTTGTAAAATGCCATTCAAAGGTTTAATGATGGTTGTGATATTTAGGAATGTTTGTTTCAGCCACAATTCCTTAATATCTTTTCCAAAACGAATTGGAAAAAAAAAAATAGTATAGCAGTCTTAAACATTAGTAATGGAATCTGGCTGTGGTCCAGAGCTTTCTCCTTATAGAGAATTTGATCTGCTCAGTGTGCACTCTTTGCTATTAGCCAGAGCTATTTATGGCAAACACATGCTTTTGTATCTTGTCATAGTCATCCACAGATGGCAAAACTGGACTTGATTCCACCGGTATGCAAGATAGGCATGTTAGTGAGCAGTCATTTGTGGCTCTGGACTCTAATGCCATAGCTCTGAAGAATGCTTTTATCAGAATATAGGAAATGAAAATATCTTTTTTTTTTAAATATGTGGAAGTAATTTGGGTATAATTAATTTTTTTCTACCTTTTGGAAAGTTTTGTTTTGTTTTTTTTTTCAGATGAGAGCATTAACATAGTGGTTAAATGTCTAGGCTGCCATTTAAAACTACAAAAATGACTTGGGATCTTTTTAGCACTAAGCAATTTTATTTCAGCCTTCCAGCTGTTGCTGTGAGTTGTTCCAGACCTTTCCGTGGCTTTTTGGTAAGGCTGCTAATAAGCAAAGCATGAGAATGGTAACGTGTACTAAACCATATGTTTAATGGATCTTTGCACCAAAGGACTTTTTCACAAAGTTATTTTGTTACTCTTCCAATTATTAAGAAATTTCTAAAAAGTAAAGGGGTCACCTTTTGTTTTTATAGCTGATTTCTCAATTTCTTTATATGCTTTTTTAGAATAATTTAAGAGATTAAGTGCTGCTTTTTAAAATTATATTTTGAATTTTAGATTGGCCAAATACATTAATGTAGTTAAATTCATCTTTAAAGTACACATATGTGCCTAGAGCCAAAAAAATATAATTATTTAATTTATGATCTTATGTTGAAACTAATTTGACATCTTATTTTACAGTCATTTACAGTGAAACAATGTTCCAGCTAGCTTTAAAAGCTATACGGTGCTAATTAGTAAAATATTGAGGGCAATATTTTACTGCTAGCTTGCAAAATTTTAAGTGTTTTAAAAATAAAATACATGAAAATATTTAAAGCTGTTGAGATGTTTTTACTTCCATTTAAAACACTGAAAGTTGGAAAACTAAGATTGTGGATTAAAGAGGCAACATTATCTGCAGCCCTTTTTAGGATTTAGTTAATACGCTTTCTTTTAGAAATCCTGTTTCAGGCCAGAGAGATGGCTTAGTAAGTAAAGACTCGAAGACTGGAAGCCTGGCCACCTGAGCACAGTTCCCACTTAACAGAGGAAGGGGCAAAAGGGCCCTGTGGCGTTGTCCTCTGACCTCCACACTTGGACAGTGGCACATACGTGTGCACATACACACATCATGCACACAGAAACATAATAGTAGACATGATTTTAGAAATCCCAATTTCAGAATTAGGCTTGATGGCACTTATCTGAAATCCCAGCACTCAAGGAGTTTCAGAAACAGGATGAACTTCAAGGTTTTTTCTAGGTACATAGTGAATTCTAACCCAGCCTAGATTACATGACACAAAAAAAGTATCACTGAGTATTACAGCAATGTTAGCATTTTCAGACAAATGGTACAGTTGGCATTTGTCCTAAGTTGACTTCCATATATAATGATATGGGCAGCATTATACTTTTAAAAACATTCGTTTGTTCTTGTTTTATGTGTAGGGGTGTTTTGCCTGATGAATATATGTGTGCAATGTGAATGCCTGGGACCTGCAGAGGTCCCAGCACTCAGGATATTGAGACAGGAGAATCAGTGCAAGTTCAAGGCCAGCATGCCTTATATGTAGTAGGTTCTTATCCTCTGGAATTGAAGTTACACAGAGTTGTTAGCTGCCAGGTAGGTGTAAGGTCCCTGGTCTTCTGTAAGAACAGTTGTTCTAAACTTCTGGGCCATCTCTCTAGCCCTTATGGGATCTTTTGAAAGTAGTTTCTCATTAAAGAATAGTCTCAGTTGTGGTAAATAAATGTCAAGGTTGTTTTCCTCTTATAACAAATATCTTAAGCTAGATGTGGCATGTACCTGTAATCTCAGCACTCAGTGGCTGAAACAGGAGGATTATAGTAAGTTTGAGGCTAGCCTAGACTATGGAAAACAAACAATAACAAAATAGACAACCAATAAACAAAACCCACCTTAGAACTGGCTAAATGTCTCATTGGGTAAAGGCACTTGTCACTAATCTTGGCTTCCTGAGTTTTTTTTTTAATTATTTATTTTATTTATATGGGTACACTATCTCAGACATACCAGAAGAGTACATCATATCCAATTACAGATGGTTGCAAGCTATCTGTGGTTGCTGGGAATTGAACTCAGGACCTCTGGAAGAGCAGTCAGTGTTCTTAACCTCTGAACCATCTCTCCAGCCCGGCTTCCTGAGTTTAATCTGAATTCACATGGTAGGAGAGTCAACTCCCAAAAGGTGTCCTAACTTCCACACACTCACACACAACTAGATAAACGAATGGGAGGAGGCCTTCTATTGTTAGGTACTGTCTTTGCAAATTGACTATAACATGCCATGAACTTTTACTTTTCTCTAAATATAAAAGCCACTGAATGGTGCAGTTTTAAAATCCCAGCACTCAGGAAATTAAGACAGGAGAATCAGTACAAGTTTGAGACTAGCCTGGGCTATATAGCAAGGTCCAGGCCAAAGCTACAAAGCAAGACCCTGTACAAACTGTGAGAACCTCTAAATGTGACTTACTTTTATTTTGCTTTATTTGAGATACTGCCTTCCTTATCACTATGGCCAGCCTGGAACTCACTGGGTAGACCAGGCTGGCCTCAAACTCAGAGATCTGCTTGTCTCTTGAGTGTTGGGATTAAAGATGTACCACATGACACCTGGTGGGTTTCAGGGGTTTTGAACTGTAATGTAGGGAACGGTAATGTCTACCATATCTGGCATCTGAGTATCAACTGTAGAAACAAGTGCTGGGAATCAAACCTGGGTATTGTGCTTCTAGGTGGTCCTGGAAATGTATTGTAAAAACAGAAGAAGGCTATGTAAATGTAAAAAGTTTTAAACTACCTACTTTTGAAAATGTATTTGTTTTGATTTTATGTGTATGAGTGTCTGCATACATGTATGTGTGCCATGTGTGTGCCTGGTATTCAGGGAAACCAAAAGAGGGCACATGGGTAATAGGTGACTGTGAACCACAGTGTACTGCTAGGAACCGAATCCAGGTCCCCTGCAAGAGCACCAAGTGCTTTAACAGAGGAGCCCTCTCACCACTTCCCTTTAATAGTTAAGTAGATTTTTTTTAAGGCATAAAAAAGCCTGGTGTGGTGACACACACCTGTAATCCCAGCACTTGGGACGCTAAGGTGGGGAGTAGGCTGGTTTATTGAAGATCCCTGGTTCTATTTTTGTAACAGTTCCACTTGATCTCATAGTTTAAGTACTAATTAGCTGATAGAGAGCATTCCTTTTAGAAGTATATCATACGGAGTGCAAGGAGTGACTCAACGAAGTACTTGCTGTGCACCTGTGTAGAAGCCAGGCATACCTGTATGGACCGTAATCCCAGTGCTGGGTAGATGAAGACAGGCTAACCTAGTGGGATCTGGATGCTCCAGTTTCAGTCAGAAATCCTGTCTCAGAGACTAAGGGAGAGAAGCAGTTGGACTGGATATTGACCTCTGGCCTCCACCATCATGTACACAAACACAAATACAGAATATAGTTAGTCTCCGTAACTTTTTAGCATTTTGGGTGTCTTGATGTGTGAGTAGTGAGAGCTGGCCTTTTGCTTCCAAGTAATTTTGAAGTAAAATAAAGTCATAATAAGTCATTTTACCCATAGTGCTGAAATCTATAACTTCATGATTATTATTTTTTAGACAAACATTGCACATTGCTCAGGTTAGCCTCAAACTATATGTAGAAAAGTGTCCTTAGCCGGGCAGTGGTGGCGCACGCCTTTAATCCCAGCACTTGGGAGGCAGAAACAGGTGGATTTCTGAGTTCGAGGCCAGCCTGGTCTACAGAGTTAGTTCCAGGACAGCCAGAACTACACAGAGAAACCCTGTCTCGAAAAAAAAAAAAAAAAAAAGAAAAAGAAAAGTGTCCTTGAATGCCTGGTCCTCTGGGCCCCACCTCATAAGTGCTAGAATTACAGGCATGCCACACCAAACCTGGCTTATTTGTTTTGAGATAGGATCTCTGTATAGCCCGACATAACTTTTTTTTTTTTTTTTTTTTTTTTTTGGTTTTTCATGACAGGGTTTCTCAGGCCGGGCGGTGGTGGCGCACGCCTTTAATCCCAGCACTCGGGAGGCAGAGGCAGGCGGATTTCTGAGTTCGAGGCCAGCCTGGTCTACAGAGTGAGTTCCAGGACAG
>NW_021604577.1:13778026-13784741 GCF_004785775.1 Grammomys surdaster
AAGACAGGGTTTCTCTGTATAGCCCTGGCTGTCCTGGAACTCACTCTGTAGACCAGGCTGGCCTCGAACTCAGAAATCCGCCTGTCTCCGCCTCCCAAGTGCTGGAATTAAAGGCATGCGCCACCCGGCAGCCCGACATAACTTTAATAAATCATTCTGCCTTGCCTCTGCTTCCCAAACACTGGAATTATCAGCATGTTCTACGACACCAAGCTACCCCTATTAGTTCTGAGAAAAGTATATTGTAGAGTTTGTAATACTTGAGCATCCTTTGCCTGGGTTATCGCATATAGATCTTTTAAGTTTTTTGTTGAGACAGAATCTCACTACGAATCTTTGGCAGGCCTGGAAACTACATCGTAAGTTTGAGGACAGTTTGGGCTACATGAGATTCTATCTCAAAAAAGAAAAAGAAAAGATTATTGAAAAGTAGCTAAGAGGGCTGGAGAGATGGCTCAGTGGTTAAGAGCACTGACTGCTCTTCCAGAGGTCCTGAGTTCAAATCCCAGCAAGCACGTGGTGGCTCACAACCATCTGTAATGAGATCTGATGCCCTCTTCTGGTGTATCTGAAAACAGCAACAGTGTATTCATATATAATAAATAAATCTTTAAAAAAAAAAAAGAAAAGAAAAGTAGCTAAGATATAATTCTGAGTGTTGATGGTGCATATTTGTACTCCAAGCACATGATAGGCAGAAGCTAGAGGGTCACTGCAAATTTAAGGCCAGGTGTGGCTAGCTATGTGGTAAGATGGTGTCTTAAAAAGCTAAAATAGCTGGGGAGTACTTGCCTAGCAGATTCAAACCTTTGGATTCCATTCCCATAAACCAAGAATGGTGCACACCTATGAGCCCAACAGGAGGCAGGAAAATCAGAAGTCCAAGGCCATCCTGAGCTACATAGTCAATTCCAGGCTAGCCTGGGCTACATAAAAGACCCTGTTTTCAAATCAATCAAAGGGCTGAAAATAATAAGGTACAGAAACTATTCAATAAAACAAGGTATATAATCTTTTAAAATTTCTTTAAAAAGCAATACAGGCTCAGCAGCTAAAGGTGCTTACTAGCAAACCTGACAACCTGAGTTTGATGCCTGGGACCCACAGGAGAGAACTGACTCGGGAAAGTTGTCCTTTGATCTCCATAAATGTAATCAAAGCAGCATTTAATAAAAAAAACCTACAAAGTTGAACGTGGTGCACACCTTTAATCTCAGCACTTGGGAGGCAGAGGCAATGGGATCTCAGCCAGAGCTACAAAGAGAGATTGCCTTAGAAAAACAAGAGAATACCAGCCAGGCAGAGTGGCTATATCTATAAAATGTTAAGTGTTGTCTTTATTTTACATAATTCCTGAAGTGATCACTAAAGGATAAATCCCACACCGTGTGAGGACACAGAAAGTAGGCGTGGTTTACAAGCTGTAGTCCAACTGTGGGGAGCTGAGTCAGGGGCTCAAAGTCAGCCTTAAGACAGGGAAACTTTACCCCCAAAATAAAATGCCAGTTCACTTCATTAGAGTTTCTTCATATGTACTCTACACTCAAATCACTAGGTAGTTACTTAGTTATTAATTATTAAGCTGGACAATTTTCACTGATTTCGTCTAGTGGCTAGTTTGGTTATATATATCTACAACAATTTACAAGTGTATTAAGCTAGGCAAAACAAAAATGAGAACAAGTTACTTTGTTCAAATTAAGCCATTTTTCCACAGTGGAAAGGCATCTATGTTAATGATACACTATCCGGACATATTTTCTCTTATGTGTACCTGTGGTGGAACCTCTTGGTTTTTATTGCTTGTGATTTTAGTGCCAGTGACTTGCCTGACTCTGCCTGGGACTAAAGGATCAGCAAGCCCAGCCCTAGTTTTTGGTTTTAAAGAAAGTAAACATTGATACTATTACATTTTCAGTAACATGTATGCATTGAATATTTGCTACTTAAGAATTATCTTTATTAGGAATATAGTAGAGCTGTTTCTGTGTTTTTATTTTATGTTTATCAATTTACCAAAGAAACATGTTTTAGTTTTTCTTTTTTTGTTGTTTAACTCAAGGTCAAACCTTGAGTTTTGCCCATAGTAAGCAGGGACTCAAGCGTTGAGGCACAGGCACCTGGACCCAACAATCCTTTATTATGGTATACCAAGGTCTCTTTTTTTTTGTTTGTTTGGTTTTTTTTTTTTTGTTTTTGTTTTAGAGGCAGGGTTTCTCTGTGTAGCCCTGGCTGTCCTGGAACTCACTCTGTAGACCAGGCTGGCCTCGAACTCTCAAACTCAGAAATCCGCCTGCCTCTGCCTCCCAAGTGCTGGGACTAAAGGCGTGCGCCACCACCGCCCCGCCCAAGGTCGCTTTTTAAAATAAATAAATAAATAAAAGTCTGAGGAGCAGAGCATCTGTATGACAGTAATAGCTATTGTGGAACAGAGAAGGTCCTCACGGAGCTGCGTGCACTCAGGGTTCTCAGATTCTCTGAGAACTGCTGTAGCATTTTGCTTTAAATGGACTGTAAATGTAAGTCGTCCCATTGAGGACACAGTGAGAGGACACCATCAATAAACCAGAGAATCCACTGACAGACACTGTCAGCTATTGTCTTGCTCATGGAGTATCAGCTTCTAGAACAGTAAGAAATGTTTGTTCTTTATAAACAGAAAAACTTTGAAGAGACATAGCTAAATTGGCAATAGTTAATTGAATTCTGAAGCTAGATGAGGTGACATACAGACTCAGATGGCAGAGGCAAGAAGATCAATGGAAGGTCAAGGCTAGCCTGGTCTCCACTACAAGTTCCAGGCCAGACAGGACTGGAACAAAACAAAGAAAAAAATGAAAAACAGTATCCTGAGAATTATTGAACCCTGACAAACTAAACTCAACCAAATTTCGTTTAAGTATGGAGTAAATATTCCAGTTCTAAGACAGACACATATAAATGATTAAAAACTAATGCTCAAGCTGGACTATATGTCTATAATCTATTACTTGGGATGCAGAGTAAGTCAAGGCCAGGCTGGATGATAGAGTTTCAGACCAGCCCAGGTTTTATAGCACAGTCTGGTCTTTAAAAAGAAGCACACCTGGAGCTAGAGAGGAAGCTCTGGTTGAGTGCAAACTGCTTGACGAGGACTTGAATCTGAAGCTCAGCATCCACCTGTCAGTCCAGCCCCAGGTCTCCTCCCGACCTTCATGGGCAACTGGGCATGTACACGAACACAGACACACATGCACGCATGCGTGAAATTAGTGTTTTTAAAGTCCCGGAATAGTTTGTCTATAGAAAAATAATTTCTGAGACAATGTCTCACTATATAGACTTGGCTGGGCTAGAGCTCACCATGAGGACCAGGCTGGCCTCAAATTCACAGACCCAGCTGCCTCTGCTTTCCCAAGTTTGGGGACTAAAAATAAATACAACCATACCTACTATCTATAAAAATTTTTAATTAAAAAATTACAGATAGTTAAATAGGCAGTAGTAATGGTAAAAGAAAGCAAGTGTCACTAAAAATTGAATATGTGTGTGTGAGTGTGTGTGTGTGTGTTTTGTTTTGTTTATTTGGGTTTTTTGAGACAAGAGTTTTTCTGTGTAGCTTTGGCTGTCAGTGGTACTCACTTTGTAAACCAGCCTGGGTATGTAATGTTTTTATTTCTAAGAACTTTTATACTAAAGTAGAAAAATTGATAAAATAGACTTCAAGAGAAAGAATATTACCAAAGACAGAGAGATATCACATAATGATAAATTAGTGAGTCAATTCATCAGGAAGAAAAATGACCAGCAGGGCATGATGGCACACGCCTTTAGCACTAGCACTCAGGACACAGAGACAGGCAGATCTCTGTGATTCTGAGTCCAGCCTGGTCTGAGTATTGAATTTCAGGCTAGCCTTAGCTACATGGTGAGATCCTGTCTCAAGAAAAGAAAGTGACCATAAATATATGAGTCTAATAGAGTTTCAAAATACTGGGAGAAAACACAAAGGAAGAGAGAATGTCACAATTATAGTCAGAACTTCATAGACATGAGATTTTTAAAAATTAGAGGCTAGCAAGGTGACTGGGGTAAAGATACTCATGACCTATGTTTGAACCCCAGAAACTACATGATGGAAGGAGAGAACTGTTTTCCACAAGTTGTCTTCTGGGTTCCCATACATGTAAGTGTAATTTTTAAAATTAGTTAATCTGGAAGTCATGGTATACACGCTTGTTATCCTATTACTTTAGGAACTGTGGCAGGAAGATTGCTAGCTCAAGGCCTGCATAGTGACCCTGTCTTTAAATAAAAAAGTCCAGTACTAGGGGTTAGGGCTGTAGAGTGTGTGATAAGCGTGCACAAGGACCTGGCTGCTGTTTTTAAATATCTTTTTATAAGAAATGTATTTGTTTGTTTGGAAGGATCATGCATGTACCGTAGCACACATGAAGAGGTCAGAGGACAACTTGCAGGATTTGGTGCCCTACTTCTACCAAGTAGGCCTCTGGATGGAACCTGGGCAATCAGGCTTTGAGGAAAGGGCATTCATTTCTTACTGTCATCCTGCCAGCTCTAAAGGTGTAGTCCAGGCTACCGCTGAATTTATGATCCTCCTGCCTTTGCCTCCTCAGCATCATGACTGGTAATTTTTAATGTACTACTTTATTTTGTTTTATTTATTTTTTTAAAGATTTATTTATTTATTATTTGTGAATACACTGTAGCTGTCTTCAGACACACCAGAAGAGGGCATCAGATCTCATTACAGATGGTTGTGAGCCACCATGTGGTTGCTGGGATTTGAACTCAGGACCTCTGGAAGTACAGTCAGTGCTCTTAACCACTGAGCCATCTCTCCAGCCCCTGTTTTATTTATTGTGTGTGTGAGAGATGTGTTGTGGAGGGTTTGATCAGAGGACAGCTATGGGGAGTCCGTTCTACCTTTTCACCTTGTTTTTTTTGTTTGTTTGTTTGGTTGGTTGGTTTTTTTTCCTTTTCACCTTGTTAAAAAAAGATCTCTTTTGTTGTTTCTGACTCTCTACTTACTCTATTTCTTGCTTGCCCAAGCACTGTTTTTGACCCCTGGTGTAACAGGCTAAAAAAAAAAAAAATCCTAGGTGGTGAACTGAGTATGGTAGAGCATACTTCCTGGGCTAAATATAAATAGCAAGACCCTGTCTGAAAAGATGAAGAGAGGGCAGGGAAGAAGATGATGAGGACCAGAAGAATGATTTAGACAAGTGTCTTGGGTCCTAATTATAGAGAAAGTTTCAGAATTAGATGTCATTCAGTGTCGTTGCCACCACAGAAATTTCCTATTCTTAGCTAGTCTTATTCAGATTTGTTACTCAGATTTATTTGTTTCTGATGACAATTGTATTATGAAGAAATGTGTAGAATAAATTTAAATGCTTGCAATGTACAAAAGAATGAGTGGGATACTAGAAAATGAGCCTTACATTTAAAAAAAAATCTAAGGACATCTTTATAGGAAAGTTCCGGTTCCAAAGTTTTGGCTGATGTGGTATGATTAATATTTTTCTGGATACTCTTCATTAGGGTTTGGTTTTTAAGACCATTTCACTGTATAGCCAAGGTAGGCTACACTGGAACTCTGTGTAGCCCAGGCTGGTCTTGAACTTGGGATCCTCCTGTCTCTGCTTCCTAAGGCCTATGATTACAGACCTATCCACCATACCTAGCTTCTACTGGGTAACTCTTAAAAACTAATTGGGGGGAGGCTGTAAAAAATGGCTCAATGGCCGGGCGGTGGTGGCGCACGCCTTTAATCCCAGCACTTGGGAGGCAGAGGCAGGCAGATTTCTGAGTTTGAGAGTTCGAGGCCAGCCTGGTCTACAGAGTGAGTTCCAGGACAGCCAGGGCTACACAGAGAAACCCTGTCTCGAAAAAACCAAAAAAAAAAAAAAAAAAAAAAAGACTCACTGATTAAGAACATTTGCTGATCTTGCAGAGGGCCCAGGTTCAGTTCCTAGCATTCATATCACATCTGACAGCTACATGTATACCCAGTTCCAAAGGATCTGATGCCTTCCTCTGACTCCACTAAGCATTTCATTTGTGCATACACATACATACAGGCGAAGACTCATATACATAAAAATAAATAAATGTTTAAAATGTAATCATGGGCCTTGCAATAGGTATGCAAGCCTTTCATCCCAGTATTTAGAAGGCAGAGGCAGGTGGGTCACTGCGTTGGAATCCAACCTGGTCCATAGAGTGGGTTTCTGGATAGTCAGGGGTATACAGAGACACCCTGTCTCAAAAAAATAATAAAAGCCGGGTGGTAGAGGCGCACGCCTTTAATCCCATCACTTGGGAGGCAGAGGTAGGCAGATTTCTGAGTTCGAGAGTTCAAATACAGAGTGAGTTCCAGGACAGCCAGGGCTACACAGAGAAACCCTGTCTCAAAAAAACAAAACAAACCAAAAAAAAAAATTTTTTAAAGAGAGCCTGGCAGTAGTAGCATATGCCTTTAGTCCCAGAACTTGAGAGACAGAGGCAGGCGGATCTCTTGAGTTCAAGGCCAGCCTGGTCTATAGAGCTAATTCCAGAACAGCTAGTGCTACACAGAGAAACTGTCTCAACCAGAGGGAGAGGGAGAGGGGGAGGGGAAGGGAGAGAGGGAAAGAGGGGAAGGGGGGAGAGAGGGAGAGAGGGAGAGAGGGAGAGAGGGAGAGAGGGAGAGAGGGAGAGAGGGAGAGAGGGA
>NW_021604577.1:13784841-13799841 GCF_004785775.1 Grammomys surdaster
GAGAGAGAGAGAGAGAGAGAGAGAGAGAGAGAATGCTAGAGAGAGTTCAGCATACTGTTCATGCTGAGGATCACAGTTCAATTCTCACCACCCACAGTCACCTGTAACTCCAGCTGCAGAAGACCAATGCCCTCTTCAGGTTTCTCAGGGCACTGACATACACATGTGAATACACAGAACAACAGATGTAAGATAAGTCTTTCTTGTTTTATTGAGAACAGAGCTTTACTACATAGTTCTGGCTGTCCTGGAATTCTCTATGTAGACCAGGCTGGCCTCAAATTCACAAAGATCTGCATGCCTCTGCCTCCTGCGTGCTGGGATTAAGGCTGTACACCAGCATACCCAGCAAGGCTAAGAATTTTAGGGTGTATGTATGTACGGTTGTTTGGTGTGGTGGTTTGAGTATGCTTGGCCCAGGAGTGGCACTATTAGGAGGTGTGGCCTTGTTGGAGGAAGATGTCACTATGGAGTTGGTTTTGAGACCCTCCTCCTAACTGCCTGAAAACAGTCTGCTTCTGGATTTTCTTGGATGAAGATGTAGAACTCTCAGCTCTTCCAGCGCCATGCCTGCCTGGGTGCTGCCATGTTCCTACCTTGATGATAATGAACTGAACATCTGAACCTATAAGCCAGTTCCAATGAAATGTCGTCCTTTATAAGAGTTGCCTTGGTCATGGTGTCTCTTCACAGGAATGGAAACCCTAACTAAGACTGTTGTTTTTATTTTCATGAGACAAGATGTCACCCAGCTCAGGCTATCACAGAACTTGATATGTAGCCAAGGATAGTCTTGAACTTCTCAACCTTCACTTTCCTAGTACTGTCATTACAAGCTTGTCATCATGCACAGTTTATTTGTAATTTTTTTTTGGGGGGTTTGGTTTGGTTTTTTGAGACAGGGTTTCTCTGTGTAGCCCTGGCTGTCCTGGAACTCACTCTGTAGACCAGGCTAGCCTCTAACTCTAGACAAGTAATTTTTATTAATTTGTCTCATATCCTGCAGGCCTAATAGTATCTCCTTAGTTTTCATTTAGCATAAGAGAGTGTTTGTTTTTTGTGCGCAGTTCCAAGAGAGTCTGGTAATCCCCAGGATTATAGCAATGTAAGATTTATGTTTACTGTGGAGAAACTTGATAACCCTGCAGCTGTGAATCACTCTGGAAGCATCTATCTCTGCTTCCCAACTACTCAGATCAGTCCATCAAAGTCAGTTTCATTCAGCAAACATGCATGTCTTTTTCAGTCTCCAAAATTCTGTATTGTTTATACCATCCCTTTTCTTGATATGCTGTGCTGGTGCAATGATAGACGACAAGAATCAGCAGGAGTGGGTCACTTTGGAGTTAGGATGAGTTTGAGAAGGCCTTACAGAAGTAGTACTCCAGCTGAACCCTAAAGGATGATATGTTTTAGAGAAGGGAAAGCTGTCCACAGCCCCTGCCAAGCAGCACAGCCAGTGGAGTCAGTGTGAAGCCCTTGGATAAGCTGGGAGAGGTGATATGAGCCAGGTCCTTGAGGCTACCATGTCACAAGGTCAAATGTGAGACCTGCAGCAGCTGAAGAACAACTCTTCCTGTCAAGGCAGAGCGGCTGCTCTTTCTGAAATGCACCTCTGACTGATCCTGTAATGAGAGTGTGTAGAGGAGATGGAGGACGTGGAGGAAACAGGAGCATTGCACATATGAACCCTCACGGCGACTGGCAGCATGCACAGGGGCCCAGAGCTAAGAGCGGAGGTGGACGAAGGCCACATCCCTAACCCAGGAGATATTGCCAATTAGTTTTATCCAATGGAGTCTCACTGAGAATACAAACTACTGTGTCTGTGTGTGTGTGTGTGTGTGTGTGTGTGTGTGTGTGTGTGTGTGTGATGAAAATGAAAAAAATATACCTAAAAGCAAAGCTTCTGGAAAAACCATTTGTTCTTCCGTGTCTTGTATCGTTCCTCAAACTTGACCTTGGCCTCCCGCCTGGCCTTGCGTTTCAGAGCTGAGTCTCTGAACACATCCTTGTTGACAACAGTTTTGTCCAAGGGGATATCCACAGAGTACCTTGTGGGCATGAGGTGGTTGTGATTATAAACTTTCCCGAAGGACTTGATCTTGGATCACTTGGTGATTTTCTTCTTGCCCATGGCAGCTGTCACTTTTCAGGAATAGTGGTCAATCCCAGCCACCAGGGCATGGCTGTAAGGGTGGTCTGAGATACCATCATCAGTGTTCTTCAATGATAACGGCTTTTCGTCCGGAGTACCGTCCAGCCAGGGCCAGCACCACTTTCCTAGGAATCATGAACTTGCTCATTTTGACAGCAAGCAGCCGGCAAGGGTGCCCAACAGCTGCCGAACACAAAACAAACTCAATGGTATTTTTGGAAGGTTTTGGTTGTGGTTTTTGGTCTTGTTTGTTTGGTTGGTTTTTGGTCTCATAATGGTTTGAGCATTTTCTTTTCTTCTTTTCTTACCCTAAATGTGTCTTTTGCATATATATTATGGTTTCCAATTTTGTGTTTTTAATGGAATTTCTGTAAACCAACAAGTGTCTCTGTGCCTATGTCTGTTACTGTTTTTCTTTTTTTTTTTTGTCTTTTTTTTCTGCTTGTTTGTTTTGTCCTATTCAGGTTTGCTTATTTGTCTTATTTTATTACAACCTTTTTTCTTTTTTATATGTCCATTGTTTTCTAATGAAAGAGGGCAAGAAAGGATATGGATTTGGGTTGGTTGGGGAGGATCTGGGAGGATTTGGGGGAGAGAAAACCATAATCAGAATATATTTTCTGATTTTTTTGGGAGGGGGCTTTCAAGACAGGGTTTTTCTATAATAGCCCAGGCTGTCCTGGACTCACTTAGTAGACCAGTCTGGCCTTGGGTCAGGGGGAATCTATTTTCAATTTAAGAAAAAGAAGAAACTCCTGGAGGCCTGGTAGAGGCAATGAAAAGTGCATCAAGGGCAGGTACCTTGAGAGTCAATAGGTAGGAGAAATGACAACTCTTTTTAAATTTAATTAAATGAAAAGATTGGAGGGTTTTTTTGTTTTGTTTTGTTTTGTTTTGTTTTCTTCAAGACAGGGTTTCTCTGTGTAGCCCCAGCTGTCCTGGAACTCACTCTGTAGACCAGGCTGGCCTCGAACTCAGAAATCCGCCTGCCTTCCAAGTGCTGGGACTAAAGGTGTGCACCACCACTGCCCGGCAGGATTGGAGAATTTAAATCTCTTATTTATTGCCGTATTCTGTACCACTTAGGGACTGACCTAACTGGGGTGTTGAGAAAATGAAGAATTACAACACCAGCAAAGAGCTGGAGAGATGGCTCAGCGGTTAAGAGCACTGACTGCTCTTCCAGGGGTCCTGAGTTCAAATCCCAGCAACCACATGGTGGCTCACAGCCATCCGTAATGAGATTGGATGCCCTCTGCTGGTGTGTCTGAAGACAGCTACAGTATATTCATAAAATAAATAAATAAATAAATAAATCTTAAAAAAAAAAAACACTAGCAAAAAGGCTGAGGTCATATTGGCCCTACCCTGTGATGGGGCCACACTCACCACCAGCCTGGAAACTCAGCACATTTATTCTATACATCTGAATTGAGATATGATGGTTTATTGCATACAGCTGAATAAAGAGGCACAAGTGAGGAATCTCAGGATGATGTCATCCAGGGGAAGGCTGTGGTTGATATGGTTGATACTTTCTGTACATACATTCAATATTCTTTCTCTGCCCAAGGCTTTGCCATTACCCTGAGCCTGAGCTGGTGAAGGATTTGCTGTTTCCATAGGTCTGAGACAAAACGTAGGGTCCTTGATGTGGCTGTGCACATGTCAACAGAGAGGATTCACTCAGGACTTCCTTCATTTACCACAACTCTGTGTGTGTGTGCGTGTGTGTGCGCGTGTGTGCGTGTATGCTGAGTGCAGTTGCAGTTACCTGTAGGGGTGCATGTGAAAGCCAGAGATCAATGTCCAGGGTCCTCTTCTGTGACTTTTTACCTTATCTATTATTGTTGTTGTTGTTGCCGTTTTGAGACAGGATCTTACTATTGTAGTCCTAGCTGGCCTGGAACTTCTTATGTAGACCAGGCTAGCCTTGAACTCACAGAGATAGTCCTTCCTGTACCTTAAGAGCGCTATGATTAAATATGTGTGCCACCACATCCAGCTCTCTACCTTATTTATTTATTTAGAAATTTATGATTATGGGTATTTTGCCTGTATATGTGCCTCTATACCACAGGCACATGTTTATTACCTGCAGAGGTCAGAAGAGGGATTGCCTGGAATTAGAGTTATAGACAACTCCTTAGCTACTGTGTAGGTGCTGGGAATCAAGCCTAGTACCCCTAACCACTGAGCCATCTCTCTAGGTTCTTCTCCACTTTATTTTTTGAGGCAGGGTCTCTCACTGAACCATTTTACCTAGGCTAGCTAGCCAGCAGGCTCCTAGAATTGCCTGTCTTCACTGCCATCACCAGGAGCTCCAAAGCTAGATATATGTGTGTACCTCTATGCGAAACATTTGTTTGTTTATTTGTTTGTTTGTTGAGACAGGTTTTAATCTGTGTAACAGCTCTGGCTGTCCCAGAACTTGCTTTGTAGAACAGACTTCCTTTAAACTCACAGACATCCGCCTGCCTCTGCCTCCCGTGGCTGGGATTAAAGTATACACCACCACTGCCCGGCCCTATGCCAAGCATACATGGGTGATGGGATCAGAACTCAGTTCTTCATACTCTCACAGCCATCTCTAGCCACAGAGCCATCTTCTCAGCTCCAAAGTTTGCACCTTTAGTGTATTTTTATTACATTTTATTTATTTATTGGGGCTGGGTGGTGAACTCATGCCCTAGCATGCATTTAAAGAGCAATGTGTGGAAGTCAGTTGTGTTCTTCCACTATTGGATACCAGAGGGTGAACTAAGAAGGGCAGGTTTGACAGCAAGTGCCTTTAACTGCTGAACGATTTCTGTTGGCCACCAATGTTAATATTTATTTTTTCTTCCTCCTCCTCCCCCTCCTCCTCCTCCTCCTCCTCCTCCTCCTCCTCCTTTCCGCCCTGCCCTTAACAATGTCTTGCTATGTAGCTCACATTGACTTGAACTCATGGTCCTCCTGCTCAGCTTCCCTCCCTCAGCTCTAGAGTTCCAAGCCTGCATTACCACACCCGACCAGATCTAGGCCTTTCAAAGTAATGGTGAATTTTGGGACTGGAGAGAGGGGTAAGTAAGTAAGAGCATAGAATGCTGTCTGTCCCTAGCACCCACGTCAGACAGCTCGCCACTTATACTTCAGAATCAAACAACTCTTCGTGCACCTACACTCACACACACAATTTATAAAAATAATAAAAGTAAACGTTTAAAAAGACTTATTTATTTTATCAGTGTGGGTGTTTAGTCTGCATGTATGTCTGTACAGAAAAGAGTATTGGAATTGGAATTACAGATAGTTGTTAGCTGCTGTGTGGTTGCTTGGAATTGAACCTGGGTACTCCAGAAGAGGGACCAGTGCTCTTAACTGCTAGGCCATCTCTCTAAACCAAGAGTAAATATTTTTAAGTTTTATTTTTATTTTATGTGTATGTTTTGTCTGCATGTGTGTCTGTGTGTCATACTCATGCAAAGCCTGTCGGTGTCAGAAGAGGAAGTCAAATCCCTGGGATTAGAGTTACGGATCATTGTGAGCTACCATGTGGGTGCTGGGAGTTAAACCTGGGTCCTCTGGAAGAGTAGCTGTGCTCTGAGTTTGAGGCCAGCCTAGTCTACAAAGCGAGTTCCAAGACAGCCAAAGCTACAGAGAGAAGCCCTATCTCAGGGAAACAAAAACAAACTAACATCAAACTAACATAATACACACACACACACACACACATACACACACACACACACACACACACACAATTAGGTATGTGGATTCCCTTCAATTCTATCAACGGAGGGGAGACAGAGGCAGGAGCATCTCTGTGAGTTCAAAGCAAGCCTGATGATCTACATAGCCATTTCCAAGTCAAGCAACACTACTTAATGAGATTCCCTCTCTAAAAGATGGGGGGAAAAGATTATTGGTCTGTGCGGTGCTTTGAGTAGGTAAGCCCCCCCCGCCCCCAGTCTCATATGTTTGAATGCTTGGCCCACAAGGAGTGGCACTATTAGGAGGTGTGTCCTTGATGGAGTGGGTGTGGCTTTGTTGGAAGAAATGAGTTACCATGGAGACAGGTCTCATATGCTCAAGCTATGGCCTGTTGAAAACTCCTACGTGACACATGGCTGCTTCTGTTGCCTTTGGATCAAGATGTAGACTGCTCAGCTACTCCAGCAGCGTGTCTGCGTGAGTGCCACCATGATGATAATTGATTAAACCTCAGAAACTATAAGCTAGCCCCAATTCAATGTTTTCCTTTATAAGAGTTGCCTTGTGGGGGCTGGAGAGATGGCTCAGAAGTTAAGAGCACTGGCTGCTCTTCCAGAGGACCTGAGTTCAATTCCCAGCAACCACATGGTGGCTCACAGCCATCTGTAATGGGATCTGATGTCCTCTTCTGATGTGTCTGAAGACAGCTACAGTGTACTCACATACAATAAAATAAATCTTTAAAAAAGAAATGTTGCCTTGGTCAGGACTGGAGAGATGGCTCATCCGCTAAGAGTACTGGCTGCTTTTCCAGAAGACCCAAGTTCAAGTCCCAGCACCCACATGGCAGCTTATAACTATCTATAACTCCAGTTCCAGGGGATTTGACACATATATGTAGGCAAAACACCAATGCACATAAAAATAAAGAAACCGCTTTTTAAAAAAGTTCCTGCCAGGCAGTGGTGGCGCACGCCTTTAATCCCAGCACTTGGGAGGCAGAGGCAGGCGGATTTCTGAGTTTGAGAGTTCGAGGCTAGCCTGGTCTACAGAGTGAGTTCTAGGACAGCCAGAGCTACACAGAGAAACCCTGTCTCGAAAAAACAAAAACAAAAGTTCCTGTGGTCATTGTATCTCTTCACAGCAATAGAAACCCTAAGACAGCCTGGTACTTACATATTTTTGAAATATATTCATGAAAAATGGGATTTTTTAAAGCTTCTTAATCTTTTTGTAGTTTATTTTTGTGTGTCAGTGTAAGTATATGCCACATATGTGTTGGTGCCCTCAGAGACCAGACATAGACATCATCAGATTCTCTGGTGCTGGAGTTACAGCCTCTCATGAGCTGCCTGACGTACCAGCTAAGAACCAAACTCAAGTTCTCTGCAAGAGACAGCCACACACATGTACATAAATAAACATAAAATAAATCTAAAAAACATAAGTATTAGGACTTAAATTTTCATTGCCTTTTATCATCTGTTTATATAATATGCTTACTAGAGAAAAAGTGCCCCACTCTTTGCTGGTGATAAATAAACCCAGAATTCTCGGGTTATCTGAACAACAACTTTTAATTAAAGATTTAAAGCCCCAGGCTGGAGAGATGGCTCAGTGGTTAAGAGCACTGACTGCTCTCCCAGAGATCCTGAGTTCAATTCCTATCAACCACATGGTGGCTCACAACCATCTGTAATGGGATCTGATGCCCTCTTCTGGTGTGTCTGAAGAGAGTGACAGTACACTTACATACATAAAATAAATAAATCTTTAAAAACAAAAACAAATAAACTCCCATTAGGCCAGGCACATGTTTAATCCCAGAACTGGGGAGGCTGATTGATCTCTGTGAGCTCCAGGCCAGCCAGGGCTATACAGTGAGGCCCGGTCTCAAACAGACAAGTAAACGCCCACTAGCAAATAGAAGCTATTTAAGCATAATTTCTTAGTTCCTTTCACTTCCTTTTGAGAGTGTCTAGAATCAGGCATTCCTCTTTTTTGCCATCATAATACAAGTTATTAATCTGCCTTTTTTGGTAAGTAAATTCACTTTTCTGAAGGCCTTCCAGTCATCGGGAAGCATTCACTGAGTGTCTATTTGTCGAACACTCCAGGCTACCCAAAGAAACGTCTCAAACTTTTATACTCCAGCTGTAGAGACAAACTAGATCTGTGAACTAATAAGTGTTCTTGATAAGCAATTGAATAGCTTATGGGAAGAAAAAAGATTCAACAAAACATTGCCAGAAGTGAATTTTAAACTGTGCTTATAGCCGGGCAGTGGTGGCCCACGCCTTTAATCCCAGCACTTGGGAGGCAGAGGCAGGCGGATTTCTGAGTTTGAGGCCAGCCTGGTCTACAGAGTGAGTTCCAGGACAGCCAGGGCTACACAGAGAAACCCTGTCTCAAAAAACAAAACAACAACAACAACAACAAAAAAGGCATTTTGCAGAAAGTATAAGGCCAAAGCAGGACCATACTCTGGGAGCTGCCTATTCCACGTTGAGAAACCCTGTGGCGTACAGGATAGCCTAAGAAGTCCTAGGCTAAATGCATGCACAGTGGGTGCTTTACTCATGCTTTTATTTTGTCCCATATATCAATATTTTGATAAAATTTTATTTGATATAAGAACAGTTTCTGGGGCCTGGAGAGACACTTCAGCAGTTAAGAGCATGGACTGCTCTTACAGAGGACCTGGGTTCAATTCCCAGCATCCACATGGAGGCTCACAACCATCTGTAAGTCTAGCTCCAAGGGATCCAGCACCCTCTTCTAGACTCCCAAGACACTGAATGCTTGTGCTGCACAGACATATAATGTGGGCAAAGACTTAGACACTTAAAATAAAAGTAAATATTTAAAAATAGTTTCTGGACAATCATGGTGACATATGCCTTTAATCTCAGCTCAAGATGAGGCAAGTCTGCCACAAGGCCAGTCTAGTTTGGACAATGGGTTCACGCACACATGAATTTTGGGGATAAACACATAATTTTTAAAGTAACTTTCTTTCGAGACAGGGTTTTACAATGCAGCCTAGACCTGCCTGTAGCTCGAGCCGTCCTCAACTTCTTACATCCTGGAGTTGCAGACGTGAGCCACCCTGACACCCTTGAAGATAACTATGTGAGAAGAATGTAAACGGATTTCTCTTGTAAGTGTGCTCAGCACATCGGTAACTCTGAAAGGAGGCATTTGGAAATGACAGGATAGAGCTGAAGTCACTGAGCATCAGGGAGATGCCTAGCAAAACACACATGAGGACAGCAAGGGAGAGATGGGCCAGGAGGGTTACAACAGAAGTCTCAAAGGCAGAATTGTCACACGGGCACAACACACATGCTATGCTTCGGCCAACTCAGGAGCACAGACACTGTGGGCATGTCAGACATGAGGGTAGAATGGAGTCTAAATTTGGCTCTAAGGTCAATAGGCTTTCCTAAATGCTAACTCAATGGCTTCAAAGGCTGAACAAGAAATAGGGGCTAAGGATGTAGTCAGTGGTAGTGATGGCCTAGTATCTACCAGGCCTGGGAGTGATTGAAACACCACACCCAGAGGATAGAACCTTCCAAACAGCCATGAAGTAGAGTGTCTTGAGTCTCCAGTGTGTCATAAACTAACAACAGGAAGAGCTTGTAATTCCAGCACATGAGAGGTAGAGACAAGCGAAGTCAGACCTCGGGTTCATCCTCTACTACATAGCAAGGTGGAGTCTAGCCTCAGCTACATGAGATCCAAAAGAATCAAAATAAGAGCTGAGAATGCTTAAGTAGGGCTTAATGGACCATCCTAGTAGGAATATGGAAGACGTTGTTGCTGAGGGTGATTTGAACTGTGGGGCCTAGCTCAGGAGGTTTTAGGGAAGAATTGTAGTATATGGCTATTCTTGAAAATCTCAAAAAAGCCTAGCATAGATGTTGTCCTCTGATTTACTCTCATGCTCAAGTATAGCAAGCTTAGAAAGGAAAAATACAAAATGTATGGTTCAAGTAATCAAGGGGCACCAGGAAGTGCAATGGAGCTACATCCTGTGTTCAAGGAGATAAACAGATTCGGGAGTGGTGACCTCAGGGCAAATTCTACCCAGCTAAGTTATTGTTTATATGTTTGTAGTTGAACAGGGGATAGCTATATTATGTTCAGCATTATTAAGAGCTGGTTATTGTTTTCATTTGGACTTTTAATCTGGAATGAACTACAGTCCAGAAATGGAGGGCACACCTGTGATTCAAATCTTGCAGCTGGAAGACACAGGCTTTTGATCTGGATCTTGAGGCATAGTAACTGTGAAAAGCTTATGCATGGTGCTAAATGCCTTTAATCCCAGAAAACAGAGGCAAGCAGATCTCCAAGTTCAAGGCCAGTCTGATACAGAGTGAGTTCCAAGTACAGCAAAGCTTAGGTCTAGGTGTGGTGGTCTATGCCTTTAACTCCAGAACTCAACAGACAGAGGGAGGCATGCAGATCTCTGAGTTTAAGGATAGTTTACAGAGAAAGTTCCACAACAGCCAAGCCTAAGCAGTGAAGGATGTAAGACAACAAGGGGGCCATGTTCCAGCTCCTGCAAGCAGCATCAGCCATGTGGCTCTGGCTTTAGAGTCAAGAGTAGATGGGACAACCCGGACAATCGATGCTGGCTAGCTGGAGCTAAGAAATCAGTGGTGATTAAGAAGATACCAGCAGTGGACTGGAGAGATGGCTCAGAGGTTAAGAGCACTGACTGCTCTTCCAGACTTCCTGAGTTCAATTCCCAGCAACCACATGGTGGCTCACAACCATCTGTAATGGGATCTGATGCCCTCTTCTGTTGTGTCTGAAGACAGCTATAGTGTACTCACTCATGTGCATTACATAAATAAATATATTTAAAAAAAAAAAAAAAAAAGAAGATACCAGCATTGCTGAGGTGAAACCTTCTGAGAAGTGTTTTCTGAGAGCACAAAGAAGCTGTATTCCAGAGGTGGCCAAGGTTGTACCCCATGCTAGCAGCAAGACTTGGTAGTGTGTAAGAATCACCCAGGTGGTACTGGTTTTGAAGACATGAATGGGTCACAGAGAGCTGCTGAGGCTCAGCACTGTGAGAGGTCAGGAAAGATTATTAGTGAAGGTGCAGCCTCAGTTGCAGTTAATAGAGGAGGACTGAAGGGGTCGTGCTTGGAGTTAGGCTTGGCACCATGAAGAGAGCCTATGAGAGGCACCATGAAGAGAGCCTATGAGAGGCTATCGGAGTAAGTCAACCAGAGCCTAGAGTGCTACAGAGGGCAGAGCTGGAGAAGTGATCCAAGCCCTTTGGAGGAGTCCAGAAGACCATGTATGGATCTCAGATACTGGAACAAGAAGCTGTAAAGTTGAAGTTGCCTTGGATACCTCAAAATGTTTGAGATGTCAGAGCTGTGGGAGACCTGCTATGGAAGCTGCTAACGGGGAGTGGAAGCAGCAAAAGGGAGAGAAGTCTGCTTCCGTCAACAAAGATGGAAGGAGTTGGAGATCTGAAGAGAGCATCAAACATGGAGATGCTGAGTTTGGGGTTTGCCAAGCCAGCTTTTGGTCTTGCTTTGGTCCAGTATTCCCTCACTATGACATTTGGGATGATAACATATATCCTGTGATGTTGGAGGTATACAATCTGCTTTTTTATTTTGATTTTGTAGGGGATTACAGCTAAGTGATTGGATGAATCCCAGAAGAGACTTTGGACTTTGAACATTGTTGAGACTGCTGTAGACCACGGAGACTTTTGAAGCTGGACTAAATGTGTTGTGCATTATGCTATGGCTAGGTATGGCCCCCATAGACTCGTGTGTTTGAACAAGCTTCTGGAGCCGGGGAGTGGAATGTCTGGTTTGAATATGCTTGGCCCATAGACAGTGGCACTGTTAGGAAGTGTGTCTTGGAGAAGGTGCATCACTAGTAGGGGCAGGCTTCAAAGCTCCACCCAATGCAGAAGAGTCAATTTCTCCTGGCTGCTGTCAGATCAAGATGCAGGACTCTCAGCTCCATGTCTGCCTGGATGCTGCCACACTTCCTGCAATGAAATTAATGAACTACACCTCTGAACTTGTAAGTCAGCCTCAATTAAACATTGTCCCTTATAAGAGTTGCCTTGGTTATGATGTCTCTTCACAGCAATGGAAACCCTAACTAAGGCGGTCACCTTGCCTAGATGAAGTCATTCCACAGAGTCATCAGCATCCAATGTGGAAAAACAGAAATGACTGCGGCCTTCCTTGCCACATGAAAATATTGACAGTCTTCCCTGAGAGCCTACTCTCCTTAGCTAAGATGCTATCTTAGTCAGGGTTTTACTGCTGTGAACCAAGCAAGACCAAGGCAATTCATATAAAGGACAACATTTAATTAGGGCTGGCTTACAGGTTCAGAGCTTCAGTCCCTTATCACCAAGATGGGAACATGGCAGCATCCAGGCAGGCATGGTGCAGGAGAAGCTGAGAGTTCTACATCTTCATCTGAAGGCCACTAGGAGAAGACTGGCTTCCAGGCAGCTAGGACTAGGTTGTTAAAGCCCAAACCCACAGTGGGACACCTACTCCAACAAGGCCACACCTCCTAATAGTGCCACTCCCTGGGACAAGTATATACAGACCATCACAGATGCCAAACAGACACATTGAAACTAGAACCTGACAAGGAGTAGGAGGGCTTCCATCAAACTGTTCATGGGGCTTTCAGATAGACAGTGATCTCATTAGCTGTCTTGGATGATAACACGTCCGTGGTTTCTAAACAGAAGACGTACACACTCTGCTCATCTAAGAACGAATATGTGCATGCACACACTCAGTCCTCAGGAGTTCTCTGCCACAGCCTTTCTGGAACTATTCATTTTGAAATGTTTCAAATATACAAAAATGGTAATTCGGGTGTGGTGGCTTATCCCTGTAATCCATCTAAAATCTGAAACAGAGAAGTAGGAGGCTAGCTCAGTGGGTGAGAGCGTTCACTTGCTACTTAATCCCTAGAACCTGGAACCAATGTAAACAGCCAAGAATGACTGCATATACCCTGTAACGCCAGCGCCATGGAGAGCAGAGGGAAGATCACAGAGTCTCACTAGCCTCTGGTCTAGCTACAAGTCAGTGAGAGAGTCTGTCTCCAGGGAGCAATAGAACATTCAGTAAGACACTCTTTCTCCTCCCCGAAGCCTCAAGCCCACACCTACTTATATATGTACATGATACCCTGTCTAAAAACAAATGAACAAGCCGGGGAGTGGTGGTGCACGCCTTTAATCCCAGCACTTGGGAGGCAGAGGCAGGTGGATTTCTGAGTTCGAGAGTTCGAAGCTAGCCTGGTCTACAGAATGAGTTCTAGGACAGCCAGGGCTACACAGAGAAACCCTGTCTCGAAAAAACCAAACAAAAAAACAAAAACAACAACAAAAAAAAAACGGCCAAGGAAGGGTTCCACAGGTTAACCACCTGCTCTGGAAACCTGGAGACCTGACTCCAATGCTTAGAACCCACATAAAAACTGAAGGAAAAGAACCAACTCCAAAAAATTGTCCTCTGATCTCTATGCATGCACTGAAGCACATATCACTCACGCACACACACATACATGCACTCATGGTAATAATAAGAATAAAATTAATAAGTAAGTCTAGATCCAAAAAGAAAAAGGAAACTAAATGTCATTTGCATTTAACTATCAGGTCTCCTGCAGTCACTTCTGAAGTTGAGCCCTCCTGTCTTTAGAGCTAGGCGTGTGGTCTTCCTGTGTGTTTTTATTTACTTCAGTGGAGGACACATGTAAATGAGATCATATGTAAATGCATGTCCCAACAATGGTATCATCATCGTCAGTTGCTTTTTAGGTAAGTTCTCTTCATACAACCAGGCTGGCCTCAGGCTCAGGACCCTCCTGTCTCCATCTCCAGAGTCGCTATTTTTTAGACAAGTATTTACAGGAATGGAGAAGGTGGTTTGTGCTGAATGTAGCTCTACTCAGCTCTTGGCTTTGACCAATAAGTACATAATAATAAATGTTATTATTATAATAAATGTTAACCACATATACATACATAGGGACAGGTGCTGGCAGACCAGAGACACAGAGCATTCTATTTAGGACACACCCTTATCTAAGTAGTGACCTGCTATCTAGGTGACTAGACATTGGAGATGGGAACCTCCTTAGGTAAAGAAAGATAGCCTGCTTTAATTCCAACCCTTAGGAGGTAGAGGCAAGCAGATCTCTGTAGGTTCGAGGCCAGCCTGGTGTACAAAACAAGTCCAGGACAGCCAGGGCTCTGTTACACAGAGTAACCCAACTCCCCTCCCCACTCCCACCCTCACCCTCCCACCCCCTGCAAAAAAAAAAAAAAAAAAATTACCTGGGCTACAGAGCAACTTCCAGGACAGCCAGGGACGCACAGAAAAGAAAAGAAAAAGAAAAAGAAAAAAATCTTCAAACAAAAAAGCTTCTGTGGGCACCAGGTGTATACCTGGTGCACAATCACGCATACAGAGAAAACTCTCATATGCACAAAAGAAAAGAATTTTAAAAAGAAGAAAGAAAAGAGCCACCAGCGGAGATGTGACCGGGGGTCCCCACCATGGGTGACTATTCATTTGTGTGAATGAGTGAGTCTGAACTCTGGGATGCATCTGCAGATCCTGCTGCAGTCCCGGAAGGTCAAGGGGGGCAGGACTTCCCAGAGAGAAGGAAGGAATGTGGGGTCAGATAATGAGACATCGAGGAACCCTACTCCCAGGATGTTAGTGGCTTTTCACTCGAGATATGGATTAATTCTCAAGATGGAGCTGGAAGAGCCAGGGGCGGAGCTGGAGTCATCTCAGATAAGCAGGAGGGATAGAGCAGAGGGCAGGTGAGGTGCCAAACCCCAGCCCTCAACACTCCCGAGGCAAGATTCCTTTGAGGAAGATCTGCGTGGCTACTGGAGCTGGGAGCTGGGAGCAAAAATTCAAGAATAGTCACCAGGAAGAGAAGGGACCCACAAAGAGACGAGCTGGGAGTAACGCCAGTTCAGTCAGGATGGTCAGGGAACAAGCGGAAAGAATCTGTGTCCTTGACAAAATGGAAGTACTGAGTTAGCCAACCCCAAAAGCAACACATGGACGCTCGCTCGCAGGAAGCTTGCTGGAGAGAATAAATTTCTG
>NW_021604577.1:13804841-13824514 GCF_004785775.1 Grammomys surdaster
GAACACACTAAATACCTTAGGGATGCTGCATTCCTCAGGAGAATTGCATTTAAAAAAAAAAAAAAAACAGCCGGGCGGTGGTGGCGCACGCCTTTAATCCCAGCACTTGGGAGGCAGAGACAGGCGGATTTCTTGAGTTTGAGGCCAGCCTGGTCTACAGAGTGAGTTCCAGGACAGCCAGGACTACACAGAGAAACCCTGTCTCGAAAAACAAACAAACAAACAAAAAAAAAAAACCAAAAAAAAAAAAAAAAAACAGCAACTAGATTTGTGCTGGGCCGTGGTGGCACACACCTTTAATCCTAGCACTTAGGAGATATAGGCAGGTGAATCTCTGAGTTTGAGGCCAGCCTGGTCTACAGAGTAAGTTCTAGGACAGCCAGGACTGTTATATAGAATAAATAAATAAATAAATAAATAAATAAATAAATAAATAAAATGAAAACTAGACTTTTTTGAAATGGGGTCTTGTAAGACTCTGATGAGCCTTAGCTTACTTAGGAACCCCCTGAGTGAACAATGCGGAGCTGGGGATGGATGCAAAAGCAAGAGGGAGTTTATTGTTCCAGCATGCTGGGGGTCATCCTGCATCCAAAAGGAGAGGTGACCCTACACGAGAAACAGTCTGGATATCCTATGGTTTATCCATTCACGGTGCAGGACATTTGGTAGGGAGTGTTGCTGAGACAGGGTCTCATATAGCCCTTGATGATCTCCTAATACTCCTACCTCTATCTCCCAAGTGCTGGGGTTGATTATAGGTGTGTATGGCCACTCTAGGAAGACATCTTTCTTCCTAGGTGTGAATGTTTGTTTTTGTATAAATGTGTGTGTGTGGTGTATGCAAGCGTGTGAGATTACATGGGCCATTTGAATCTTTGGAGACTGTTTCTCGTTGAACCTGGAGGTAGGTTAGCCACCAATCCTCTGTCTCCACCTCCAGCAGCGAAGCCATGTTCTCATTTTAATATGGGTGCTAAACCCAAACTCAGGTCTTCAACCTTGACCATCTCTGTGGCCCTTTCTCGTTTTGACACAGAATCTCATTTGAAGTCCAGACTGGCCTCAGAGTCCTTTTTAGCCAATGATGACTTTGAACTTCTGATTCTGCCTCAGCCTCCTAAGTGTCAGAATCACAGGTCTATTGTTAGCACACCCAGACAGATGCATCTCTCTTTTTTTTTTTTTTTGAGACAGGGTTTCTCTGTATAGCCCTGGCTATCCTGGAACTCACTCTTTAGACTAGGCTGGCCTCGAACTCTCAAACTCAGAAATCTGCCTGCCTCTGCCTCCCAAGTGCTGGGATTAAAGGCGTGCGCCACCACTGCCCAGCCACATGCATCTTTTACAGATGTTTTCTTGCAGTTTTGATTTCTCATTCTCTGGGAATTATTTTTAAATTATTTGTTGAATGTTAATTAACACACGCCAAATCCATTCGAATAGTTCAGCAGGCCAGCTCCTGTAGTAAGGCTGAAGTAGTTTGATAAAGCCGCACTCTCAGAGGCATCTACGGCCATCTCCCATGGTATGTAAGGCCAAGCCCGCCCTCTAGTGGTTTCCTCAGCAGAACCATGCACCACTAACGCTTTGGAGACTACAATGTTCAGAATTCAGGGCAATTACAACTCTATCTCTGGTAATATCCTAAATATCCTATTAAAGGTAAAGAAATGTTTGGAGGTTTTTTTAGTGCCAAATTCATTCTTTGGTCAGAAGTGGGTTTTTTTTTTGTTGTTGTTGTTGTTGTTGTTGTTTTGGCTTTGGTTTTTTTGTTCTTTTGGTTTATGGTTTTTCAAGACAGGGTTTCTCTGTATAGCCCTGGCTGTCCAGGAACTAACTCAATCTGTAGACCAGGCTGGCCTCGAACTCACAGAGATCTGTCTGCCTCTGCCTCCTGAGTGATGAGATTAAAGGTGTGTGCCACAAGACCTGACTCTATCTGCATTTTTTAATATAGTCTTGATATATTGTTGTAGGTCAGTCACCAGAGAAGACTGCTCATCTTGGTTTTAAGCTAATTAAAAGTCTTTATTAGCCAATGGCGACTATACTGGGTGTTTGGGATCCCAGTGTGTCCCTGAGCCTTTCTCACAGTGAGCTTTTAAACATAAAACCATGTTACAGTTCCACATACCTCAATTAACAAGAACAGTTAGCCAGAAGCAGAACTATGAGAACCAAAAAGCAAAAATGTTAATATATTTAGAGACTTTCCCAGAACTCTGGACTTTGATGGATTAAGTCTTTGTTTTCATTTTGGCAGGTGGTATTGTCTTTGTGCTAAAGCTTACAGCCTGAATGGCACTTCCGTCATGGAGTCAGTTGTGCTAAGGTCTGGGGCCCTGTTAAAATATATAGTTCATGCTCAACTGTCCAGTTCCAGCTGCCTCACTCTTCTGAGTCCTGCCATTTTTAAAAACAGGATTTTATTTTATTTTTTATGTGAATGGGTGTTTTTTGTGGGCATGTACCCCTATTCATGCAATGCTTTTATAAGTCAGAAGAAGGTGTCAGAACCTCCATCCCCACTCCATAGGCTCATATATTTGAATGCTTAGTCACCAGTGGGTAAAACTCTGAAAAGATTAGAATGATTAGGAGGTGTGGCCTTTTTGGAGGAATCGTGTCATGGGGGGGGGTGAGGGGAGGCGGATAGAAGTGTCAAAAAGCCCATGCCAGGCCCAGCCTACAGATCAGGACATAGCTCTTAGCAACTTCAACACCATACCTGCCAACCTCCATGCTCCCCAACAAGATGATAATGGACTAAGCCCTGGAAACTCTAAGCAGAACCCAATTAAAAGCTTTCCTGGGATGGTTTAGTTAAGATGTCTCTTCACAGAAATAGAAAAGTGACTAAGACAGATTTATTTCTTTATTTCTTCTGCATCTCCACATTTCTGATAAGTTATTGCTGCCAGATTAGATTATATCAAAGGCAAGTTTATTGGGAAGCTGCTCTCAGGTTGGCAAGTTCACTGGCCCCAAGGACCAAGGCCAAGGAAGAAGGAAGTGGCCATGAGGAAGGAGGGCAGGGGGTAAGGGAAGGAGAAAGAGAGAAAGGGTCACTCTTGCAGAGAGGGGGGGAGGAGAGAGAGAGAGAGAGAGAGAGAGAGAGAGAGAGAGAGAGAGAGAGCGCCTCAGGCTGGAGTGATGTTCCAGAGCCTTGCTTTCTGACTTTGCATTATGCCTCTTCTCTTTCAACACAGAAGCTGACCTAGGTCTTTGTATATCCATGAGGCAGGAGCTCACCAGTGAGCTGTATCCCCAGCCTCCTTCTATTTCTGTGAAGATATTATTTGTTCTCTGTCCGGCCCTCTTGGGGCCAGCTGTATATCATTATTTCTTGAAAGCAGTTTCACAAACTGATTTGTAATTGGATGTTTATGGATAAGCCTAGTGTAGTAAATTGTTTCAATCAAGGTGTATCTATCTGTCAAAGTCCCAAGAGGAAACAGGTGGCACACTCAATTAGCAGAACTCAAGGGAGGGCCAATGTAACACAGTTTCATGAGAGTGTGCACTACTGTCCAGAGAAACAGCAAGGCCTTTACTCCTGGGGGCTGGGAGAAGGGAGGGAGCCATGGGGAGGCACCCACCAGCCCTGGTTGAGCTTTCAAGGATGAAGTTGGGCAATAACTCCATCCAACCTGACCTCTCTTCTAATCTCCGTGGGACATCTCTTTGGTTGGACTCTAGTGGCCTGCAGTGAACCACTCTATACAGGTCAATGGCTCTGAAAAGCAAGGCACGGATTGGAGAGCAGCTCCTAGGCAAATGGAAGATACATAGATTCATGCTGCACTAGGTAGGTTTCTATTGCTGTGATGAATGCCATATTCAAAAGCAATGTGGAAGAAGAGGGTTTTTATTTGGCTCACACTTCCATATCACATGTCTCAAGGCACCAATGTGGAAGTAGGAACTGAAGCAGAGGCCATGGAAGTATGATGCTTACTGGCTTGCTCAGTCTGTTTTCTTTCTTTTCTTTTTTAATTTTGTTTAAAGATTTATTTCATTTATATGAGTACACTGTAGCTGTCCGTCAGACACACCAGAAGAGGGCATTGGATCGGATTCCATTACAGATGGTTGTGAGCCACCATGTGGTTCCTGGGAGTTGAACTCAGGACCTCTGGAAGAGCCGTCAGTGCTTTTAACCTCTGAGTCATCTCCCCAGCCCTCAGCCTGCTTTCTTAAAGCACCTAGGACCTCCTGCCTAAGGGTGGCACTGCCCACAGTGAACTGGGTGCTTTCACATCAATCATAATCAAGGTTTGTATACAGGCTGATATGAAAAGGAAGCATTTTCTCAAGTAAGTTTCCTATTAATCCCAAAGATGGGAGGAGAAAGAGGACTGACACCAACCAACATGGCCAAATTAACTAAAGCAAGCAACCTAATAAAGGTTACAGATGGGACATAGCCCAGTCCTTGGAAAACAGAGGATGACAAGCAGGAACCTAGTTTGTCTTTACTATAAGATGGACTTTAAATCCGTCTGGCTCTTCAGTTCCCTTTTCCCAGATGACCCTAGCTTATGTCAAGTTGACGGAACTAACCAGCACGCCGCAGGCATGATTTAGAAAGGCCCCTAGAATCATCTCATGCTGACGAATCTCATTGCCCCACGCAATGGCAGGCTCTCTGGGAAGCACCAAGAAGACAAGTCTTTGAGGGATGCTTTTCCAAGAACATCATCTCACAGTCCGTGGCCCACCCCACGGTGACTCCAACGCAATTCACATGCAGGGATTCAGAGATGCTGCCGTCTGTCAGGGCCCTGCTGAGCAAAGGAGGTGCACCTGAGAACTCGGACGAGGAGACCAGAGCCTCGTCTCCCTGCAGTTCCAGGGGAGAGCTTGAGGTAAGGTCAAAGGAATTCCAAGAAATGCTTCCTCCACATAAATAATGGTAGCTCCCAAAAGATTGTTCTTGGGCTAAAAAGAAAAAAAAAGTTGAAACAAGCAAATAGGTTAATAAACTCTGTGGGACTGCGTAAGGGTATCCTGGATCATGGTGGAGCAGGTGTCTAGAACCCCGAGACTCTGTAGATTCTGGGCGAGATTCTACATGAGAACCGGCAGGAGTTCAACGCCCCCCAGAACTCAGGATCCTGAAAAGCAGTCATGGTCTCTATAGAATTACATAGGCCAGGCTATAGGCCTCAGGCCCTAGGGATTTACATACTAATGAAGGCCAGAGGGCAGAGCAAATTAAACATGCCTCCCCCAGATCTTCCCCCAATCCTCCCCCTTTCTTCCTCCCTATATAACTCGGGACTGCCCTGAGTTTTTGGGGGGTACGCCTAGATCCATCTATTATCCGCCATGACAATAAACCTTTTTGGAACCAAGGACTTCCTCGTGTTACTGGGGCCTGCCTCCGCCAAAACCCTCAGGCCACTGGAACCATAGGACCTCTTCCCTAATGTGGGACCCGCCACGGCAGCAGCGCTATGGCGGCCTTCTTAAATTTCCCCACAAAACTCTTAAGTTATTTTTGTGTTGTTTTAGCCATTTTGAAGCCAGCCTGAGCACTATACAGGATACACAAGACCCAGCAGACAGTGAGTAATACGAAGTTAAAAAATAATAAAGTTACTATTTTTCTTGGGGAAGTTTTTCTTTTCTTTTCCTTTTATTTTTATTTATTTATTTATTTATTTATTTATTTTTGAGATAAAACCTCATTTGATAGCCTGCAGTCCTCTTGCCTCAGCCTCCGATATGAGCGCTGGTCATTTTTTTTTAAGGTTAAAAAAAAAAAAAACTTCATTTAAAAAAAAAATGAAGATGGCACTGGTGGTGCATGGAAGGCAGAGGCAGCAGATCTCCAGTTCGAGGCCAGCCTGGTCCGCAGAGTGAGTTCCAAGACAGCCAGGGCTACACCAAAACCAAAAATGAACAAACAAAAAGAAAATGAAGGTGGCAAGGCACGTGCCTAAACCCAGGGAGGCAAAGAAATTCCTCCTCCTTCTTTTTTTTTTTTTTTGGTCTTTTGAGACAGGATTTCTCTGTGTAGTCCTGGCTGTCCTGGAACTCACTCTGTAGACCAGGCTGGCCTCGAACTCAGAAATCCGCCTGCCTCTGCCTCCCAAGTGCTGGGATTAAAGGCGTGCGCCACCACTGCTAGGGCCTTCAGTGAAGTTTCTTTTGCTCTCTGACAATCCACAACTTTATTAGTGTTTTATATTTTGGGGCTTTGTTTGTTTATTATTTATTTATTTAGGTTGTTTTGTTTTAAGACAAGGTCTCACTATGTAGCCCTGACTGCCTTGGAACTTGTTATATATCTCAGGCTGGCCTTGAAGTTACAGAGATACACCTGCCTCTACTTCCCAAGGACTGGGATTAAGTGTGTGCACCACTACACCAGGCTTATTTTGCTTTAAAACAGAGTCCTATAAGTCCAGGCTGGCCTGGGATTTATGATGTAAGTGACCACAACTTTGGCTTTTGTATTCTCCAGTTTCTACCTCTATAGCGCTGAGATTATAGGCAGGTACCACTAACCAGAGCCAGAGATCAACTCAGGGCTCTGATCTGACTGGTTGATAGGCAAGCAGGCTGAACTAGACACCCCAGTTCCAAGCTTAGAAGGATTCAGCACAGTGGGGGGTGGGGGTGGGGAGGAAAATACACAGTACTCTAAATTCTGTGGAGCTCAAATTCTCTTAAATTCCCTTCTTACTGAAGCTAGTTTGTCTTGAGTTTTATTCTTCAGCAACTCAATTTACAAAGATTGCAGAGTCATTAAACAGTGCTTCTCATTAGAGGGGACAAAAACAGATCTTCAGAAATAAAATAAATCTATTGACCTCTACCTAGTTCTTTAGTGGTTCTTTTCACAGCCTGAAGGCAGCAGGGTGTAGCCAACACACCTCCGTGACCCCAGGCCCCACCTTTTAGCACTTTTCAAAGATCATTGGCAGACATCTATCTAAACTGTTCCTTCAAACCTTTGTTCTCCTTTAAAAAGAAATTAAAAGCTCTGTAGCTCTTACTTCCTGTCACTCAACTGGCAGAAAGCAGAAGTCAGACACTGCAATTACAGATTCAGGACTCTTCCCTGAACACGTTAGTTACCCTTGCGGATGTGCCCTCCTCAAGGATCTCAGAGAAGATATCTACAGACATATAGAGCACCTGTTGGTTTCATAGATCTTCCAAATCCTTTGAAGTTCAGACAGTAGTTCAAAACCTTTTTCATTTTTGCGGGGCTGGCAAGATGGTGCCCTACTTAGGGTTACTATTGATGCGATGAAACACCATAACCAAAGCAAGCTGGGGAGGAAAGGATTTATTTGACTTACACTTCCACATTATAGTCCATCACTGAAGGAAATCAGGACAGAAACTCAAACAGGGCAGAAACCTAGAGACATGAGGTGAGGCAGAGGCCTTTGTGAGGGGAGTTGCTTATCAGCTTGTGCCCATGGCTTGCTCAGCCTGGTTCCTTATAGAACCCAGGACCACCAGCCCAGGGTGGTACCACCCACAATAGGCTGGGTCCTCCCCCGTTAACATTAATAAATAACTGGGGCAGGGGTGGCGCACGCCTTTAATCCCAGCACTTGGGAGGCAGAGGCAGGCGGATTTCTGAGTTCAAGAGTTCGAGGCTAGCCTGGTCTATAGAGTGAGTTCCAGGACAGCCAGGGCTACACAGAGAAACCCTGTCTCAAAAAACCAAACCAAACCAAAAAAAAAAAAAAAAAAAAGAAGGAAAATGCCTAAGTTGAGTGTGGTGGCTCAGGTTTCTAATCCCAGCACCTAGGAGACAGAGCAGGTGGATCTTTGGGAGTTTGAGGCCAGCCTGTTCTGCAGAGGGAAGGGTAGCCAGGACTGTTACCTTCTTGAAAAACAAACCCTGGCTTGCAAAACAAACAAACAAACAAACAAACAAAGAAAAGAAAAAAGAAATGGAAGAGAGAGAGAGAGAGAGAGAGAGAGAGAGAGGAAGAGGAAGAGGAAGAGGAAGAGGAAGAGCAAGCGAGCGTGCCTGGCTCTTATGGAGGCAATTTCTCAGTTGAAGTTCCCTCCTTTCAGATGACTCAAGCTTCTGTCGAGTTGACAGAAAACCAGCCAGAACAGATGACTCAGCAGTTAAGAGTGTGTGTGTGTGTGTGTGTGTGTGTGTGTGTGTGTGTGTTACTCTAGAAGAGAATCTGCATTTGATTCTCAGCATCCTCATGGTAGCTCACAACCTTCTGTGACTTCAGTTCCAGGGATTCGGTCAGTCGCCCTTCTGGCCTCTGAGGGAAAGTGGCACATATGTGTTGCACATGTAAACAAACAGGCAACTGCCTACACATATAAAATAAAATGTATTTATTTTACTTTACATGCATAAATGTTTGCCTGCATGTGTGTATGTGTACCACATGTGTGCCTGTTGGATTCCCTGCAACTGGGGTTATGATGTTGGCAAGCCTTTGTGTGGGTACTGGAAACTGAACCCTTGTCCTCTGTAAGAGCAACAAGTAGGGCTGGAGAGATAGATGGCTCAGTGGTTAGGAGCACTGACTGCTCTTCCAGAGGACTGAGTTCAATTCCCAGCAACCACATAGGTGGCTCTATAATGAGATCTGATGCCCTCTCCTGGTGTGTCTGAAGATAGTGACAATGCAGTCATATACCTAAAATAAAATAAATCTTAAAAAGAAAAAAAAAACGTGCCGGGCAGTGGTGGTGCACGCCTTTAATCCCAGCACTTGGGAGGCAGAGGCAGGTGGATTTCTGAATTCGAGGCCAGCCTGGTCTACAGAGTGAGTTCCAGACAGCCAGGGCTACACAGAGAAACCCTGTCTCGAAAAACCAAAAAGAAAAAAAAAAAAAAGGAGCAACATGTACTTTTAGCCACTGGATCATTTCTATAGTCCCCCAAATAAATAAATAAACAGACAAGCAAGCCATTCTCAGTTTGTTGGGGGCACAAGGGTGTCCTTTGACTCTTGAGGTCTTGCCAGAATTCCACCCTTCAGTGCATCTTCTCTATTTCCTACCTCACCTCTTGTCCTGGTTAGTATTTTGTCAACATCAGTGAGGGGCATCTTGGAGAGAGACCCTCAGTTGAGAAAATGGCCTATAAGCGAGTCTGTGGGGGCATTTTCTTAGGATTGCCTTGGGAGGGCACAGCTCATTGTGAGTGGTGTCACCTCTGGGCAGGTGGTCCTGACAGGTATAAGAAAGAACATGAGCCAGGGATGTATAAGGCAGTAAGTGGTACTTCTCCATGGTCTCTGCTTCAGTTCCTTCCTTAAGGATCTTGTTCACTTTAGTTCCTCCCTTTGTTTCCCTAAAATGATAGACCATAATCAAGATGTATAAGCCAAACAAACCCTTTCCTTCCCAAGATGCTTTTGGTCATGATGTCTAGAACCGCTTGTAAAAAAAAAATCTCTCTAAAGCACCACTCCTCCCTAGTATACACGAGCAGATATTATTGAAGGCTAGGACTGTGACTTCTAGAGTCGAAGAACCTATACTAGGATGTATTGTTTTTGAACTTCAAACCAATTGTCCATTCTCTCTTAACATGAAGCTACACTGTTTTATGTTTGCCTTGCAGCCTGTAGCCCCTAGACATTATGCTAGGTTCTTCTGAAGGTCCCTGCTGTGCATACTTTGAAAAAGTCACCACAATGTCAGAGGCTGCAGACCTTGAGGCCTGACAGCAGAAAGTAGGCAAGTCCCCCTGCCACCTCCTGTCTGCTTCTCAATGTCATGCTCTTTTAATTTTGTTTGTTTGTTTGTTGTTATTGTTGTCTGTTTGTTTCTTTTCTAGTCAGGGTTTCTCTGTGTAACCCAGACTGTCCTGGAACTCATTCTGAGACCAGGCTGGGCTTGTACAAAAGAACAAGATAGCCCCCAGAGTGCTGGGATTAAAGATGTGGGCCAGCACCGCCCAGCTTGTTAGCTTGTTTCTTCTAATTCTTTTTAAATTCAAAATATTTTATTCTATATTGCTTGCTTACTTACTGTATGTATGTATGTATGTATGTATGTATGTATGTACGTACATATGTCTGTGGGCATGTGTATGTCACCGGATACATGTGGAAGTCAGAGAACACCTCGAAGGACTCAGTTTTCTACTCTACTACGTGAGTCCCAGGGATTGAACTCTGGTCATCAGGGTTAGGGTCAGCATGTGAGCCTGCTGAGCCTCATCTTGCTGGCTCATGTTCATTTTCCATGGAGAAGTTTAACTCTTTCTTAACTGGATCCCAGGCCATTTGGCTTGTTTTCAGAGACCCTCATAATTAATTGTCAAATGTGTCCCTGTATGTCTACAGTTCTAAGACTGGAGAGCGCTGAGGTTTCATGAACACTCTGAAGATGGTGGTGATTGTGTTGGTTTTTTTGTTTGTTTGTTTTTCAAGACAGGGTTTCTCTGTATAGCCCGGGCTATCCTGGAACTCACTCTGTAGACCAAACTGGCCTAGAACTCACAGAGATCCACCTGCCTCTGCCTCCTGAGTGCTGGGACTAAAGATATATGCTACCACCCCCTGGCAAAGTGAATATGTTGTTATATGAAGAAAAAAAATTAACCTCTCCCAAGAAAACAGATGTCCTTTTATTTGACACATAAGAGATATTGCTGTTCACTGTGGAATATAAGTTAGTGTTTCTAAAACACTTTAAGGTTTTAAAATAAAAGATGCTTAGCTCTGCAGATGGCTTTTGTAAATGTATGCACAGGGCAGCACGCCAGCAAGTTCCTGGAAGGCAACAGGATACGAGCCTCACTTTGTGAAGCATATGTATTACTGGAGTCATCAGATTCTCCCACCGACCAAGGAGAAGTAAGAGGACACAGGCACCGTTTGACACAGTTTATTCTGCAATTCAAGTAAGTGCTGACAGTGCCTGAGGATGAGGAAAAGCATATTAAATGTGCATGCCAAGTATAAGCTACATTCCGATTTAAAATTTAAATTAGATGAAGGAGACTGTATCTTAGAACCAGAGAGAACAGTAGGAGCTTCTGCTTCCTTCCACATGCCACATGTATCCTCAGCAGTGTTGTGATTTTTCTTTTTAAAGATTTATTATATATACAGCATGTACACCTGCAGGTCAGAAGAGGGCACTAGATCCTATGATAGTTGTGAGTCACCATGTGGTTGCTGGGAATTGAACTCAGGACCCCTGGAAGAGCAGACCTCTGAGCAGACCTCTTAACCTCTGAGCCATCTCTCCAGTCCGTAGTGTTGTGATTAAATAAACAGATAGTAGTTTTTTGATGATCTTACCATGTGACTTTGACTAGCCTGGAACTCCACGCATAGAATGAACTAACCATAAACTCACCAGACCTACCTGCCTCTACCTCCCCAGTGCTGGGATTAAAGGTATGTATGTACCCCTTGGTTAGCAATGGGTAGACTCTTAACTAGGTATAAGGTCAATAAATAGTCTCTTTTGCGATTTCCATGAACTGTGGTGAATAAAGAATTTGGTGAGGGTTAAAATATCTGAGATGGGCAGCAAGATGGCTCGGTAGGGAAAGACACTTTCTGACAAATCTGAAGATCTGAGTCTGATCCGTGGGACCCAGGGTAGGAGTCACAATCAATTCCTGTAAATTCTCCTCTGACTTCTACTCATTGTCGTGGCACCTCACCACTTCCCCACACATAAATAAAACTGCTAGTGAAATAAGCCTCCTCGAGCCTCAGATTCTCTCTCTCTCTCTTCCTTTTTTTAGACAGGCTCTTTATGTAGTCTTGGATGTCCAGAACTAGCTATATAGACCTGGTTGGCTTCAAACTCATGGAGATCTCTCTGCCTCTGCCAGCCAAGTTCTGGGATTAAAGGTGTGAGGCACTATTCTGGGCTTTATTTATTTATTTAAAATATATATATATATTTTTGGCTATGCATGAGTCTGTGTAGGTATGTGTATATGAGTTCAATGCCTGAAGAGGTCAGAAGAGGCTGTCAAATTCTCTGCAGCTAGAGTTGGAAGGGTTCTGAGCCATTAGTGTAGGTGCTGGGAACTGGACTCCTTGGCCCTGAAAGAGTGGAGAACATTCTTAACTGCTGAGCGGCTCTCCGGCTGTGGCAGGAAATATTAAAACGGAATGGCAAGTTCCCGTGCTAAACCCAGCTACTCTCTGCCCCTGTGGGCTGGCTGCCCATGCACTGGCGGGCATGGCCGGCCGTTCTCATCTCGTGGGGACTGACTCAGAGCTCTAAAAGCTCTCCACCCAGCTAAATTCCCACCGGCTGGTCGCTACCACGCCACCCCCATGCTTCAAACTTCCCACGGCCTTTTGGGGTGCACTTCTGGCAAACCCATGCTTTGCCGTTCTCTCTGGAACCCAGTCAAGCTACCACATGAAGGAAAACACCACACAACTTAGTTCAGAACCAATGGTAACTCAATCGCTGGGCGCAACAACTACAATCCTAATCTCGTAAGCCACATTAAATATAAATCCTCCAGTGGCGAATCCTGACAGATCCACCATGGAAACCAGGAGACACTAGTAACTACATCTTGTCCTCACGCTATCCCTGTCCAAAAGGCCCTATCTCTCTCCTGGTTCCTCTCTTCCTCTATCCAACCCGGAAGTCCCACCTACTCGCCCAGTGATTGATTCCTTTGTTCATTAGGGGATGATTCACAAGAAGTCACCTGAGTATGTGACTCACTCCTCCTTCCAGACAGCCCCTCTTGGGAAAGCAGAACTAACATCAAAATACAAACAATACCAGGGCCATCCACAACATCCAGCCTCAGTTTTTTCCTCTATGCCCTAGATAAAAATAAAGTATTATCCCCATAAAATTAGCAATGAAGATGAAATTTAGGAATGATTGTGAAGTTCATAGTGTAGGGCCTGAAGCCTGACAGTGTCCACTCATCTGCAGCAAGTCAAAGCAACTGCAGAGAAGCTAGGGGAACATTTATCCTAGAATTATTCAGTCACCTTGAGATTGAACCTTAGGCTAAACATTGGGCTTCCAGCTGGTCTACAAGAGATAAAGAGTTATCGTTGTGTTTTAGGAAGAGGGGGGCTGAGAGAAGTTGCCTAGCATGCAGCACAGACCCTGGTTTGTTCCCTATCGTGACTAGAGAGGGAGAGAGAATATAAAAATATTGGGCAAACAACAATTTTTATTAACTGAATGTTAGGTTCTTGGTGGCTCTAGCCTTTCTTCTTCCCCCCCCCCTCCTCTTTTTGAGACAGGATCTTACGTAGCACAAGCTGGCCTGGAACTTATTATAGGCCAGGTTGACTTTGAACTCCTTACATTTCTGATCCTCCTGCCTCTACTGCCTGGATGCTGAGATTACAGGCATGGACTATCACACCACACCCCACACCCATTTTAAGGTTGTTTTCTTATGCTTCACCTGTGTTGGAGTCAGGGCTTGCTGTAGTGGGATGGCAGGGCTCTGGTGGTGGCATACTGCCCTGGTTGTGGTTGACTGTATTCTTACACCGATGTTTAAGAATGTGGTTTTGGAGTGATTATAGGTCTAAGGAGACAATTTCTGGGCTAGTCTTTGTTGGATGGGCGTTTTCTTCCTTGGTCTCAGTTTCCTCTCTGGTCTTCTGGCTGGAGTGGCCTGTTGTTGAATAAAGGATCTCCACCTGAGCTGGGAACTGGACTTCTTATAGCCTGAATGGCCTCTTGATAAGCAGGAGGTTTCTCCCCACATTAGGGTTTGAAGGTCTGTTGATGTGTGTGCCTTCTGATCTGGCCCGGGATCCTCTGAAGTTCAGGATACTGGCCTGGCCTCTGATAGGGTAGGAGGCCACTAGACATGCAGGCCAGGATATGGTGATGAAGGAGGGGCAGTTGGGGTTGGGGTTTTGTTGGATGCTAAGGATTGAGGTGAAGAATGTGGACTTCTTGTCATTGCCCTTCTTGGCCCTGGGACCCCATGTGGCTTAGACCCAAGTAGGCCTGTGCATGTTGCCACAGTCTCTGTGAGTTCGTGTGTGTATCAGTCCTACTGTGTTTAGAGGGCCGTGTTTCCTTGGTGTTCTCCACCCCTTGCCTCTTTTTGCCATCTCTTCCACAGAGTTCCCTGAGCCCTGTGGGTAGGAGTTTGATGAAGACATCCTAGCTAGAACTGAGTTGGAAGATCTCTCACTCTCTGCACATAGTCCAAAAGGGGGTCTCTGAATTTGTTCTCTCATCTACCGAAGGAGGACGCTTCTCTCATGTTGACTGATAAAGACACTAGTCTAGGAGTATAGCAGAATCTTGTTAGGAATCGTTTCGTGTCTCTGTTCCTTTAGCAGTACAGTAGTATTTGGTGTTCCCTCTAGGTCCCTGGCCTATCTGGTCTCAGGTACTTGGCCACCCTATTTGTTTTTGTTTTGAGAAAGGGTCTCACTCTGTGTAGCGTTAGCTGTTCTCTAGCTCACTATGTAGACCAGGCTGGCCTTGAACTCACAGAGAAACCCCCCCCCCCCCCGCCTCTGCCTCCCAAGTGCCAGGGTTAAAGTTGTGCACCACTGCACTTGGTGCCAGCACTCAAATTTTAGCCCTGCTACGATTGCATATTATCTTTTTGAGACAGCTCAGGCTGGCCTCGAACTCGCAATGATCTACCTTCCTTTGCCTCTTGATTACTAGGGTTAAACCTTACCCAGCTGTACTGTATTATTTGAGACAAGGTCTCTAGCCCAAGCTGTTCTCAAACTCCCTTTGTAGCTAAGAATGACCTTGACCTCCTGGTCCTCCTGCCTCTACCTTTCCAGTGTTGGGATTGCAAACATGCTTCACCATGCCCAGGTTCAGTTACATGATCTTTTTATAGTAACAGAACAAAAGAAAAGCATAAATAAATGTATTTATCAAGTACACCAGTGGGGGCGTCAGGTACCTAGGTTACAGCAAAAAGGATAGATAGAATTCTTCTGTAGGTTTCAGGTGCTTTCAAATGACATTCTGAGCTTTAAAACTGGAAAGAACTACTGGCCAGCTGAGTTAATATATTACAAAGATTTTGATAGCCTAAAGCAGTGTTTTCAACCTGCGAGTCTCCACCCCTTTGGGGATCGAACAACCCTTTCATGGGGGCCAAGTAAGACAATTAGAAAACACACATATTTATATTACAATTCATAACAGTAACAAAATTATGGTTGTGAAGTAACAACAAAAATAACTTTATGGTCAGGGTTCTCCACGACAGGAGGAACTGTATTAAAGGGTGGAAGCACTAGGAAGGTTGAGAAGCACTGGTTTAAAGGATGGGAGGTCTGACATAGAAATGGTAGTAATTACCATTACGGAGATGAGGGATACCCAAAGATAACTGTGGCTCTGGATCTGTCACATTCCAACTCTCTGCAGTTATCACGTTCTAACCAGTTTGCAGAGTCTAACAACTTGAATTTTTTTCTTTCCAAAGTTAGCTTTCTAGTCTCAAAACCAGGCTGTCCAGTCAGCAGTGGCTCAGGTATTTGTCATGTGACAGGCCTTGCATTCCATCTACAGTTCTGTCATTACCTTTGGTCTCCTTCTGTGTGGTGCCCTCTCCTCCACTTTCTTCCACAATGGTTCTTTCAGTCTGTCACTGAGGACAGCTGTTGCACTGGAGTAAGACTCCCAGTCTGCGCTCTGGCTACCACGTTCCATTTTCCCAGAATCCTCACTTGCTTACTGCCCTAACTCCTGGTTTATACTAACTTGTGTGTGAAACATATTGTCAGGTCCCAAAGAAACTCAAGGCAAATGGCTAACTGGATGCCTATTTAACATACCAAAGTACAATTGGCCTCCATGGTACTTGTCCCAGAGTCCTGGCTCCTCCCAGGACTTCTCACCCTTGCCCCCTACCCTAAACCAGCCCCACCCCCACCCCCCAGCTCAGCTTCCGTTCTCCCAGCTTCTGAATCCTATAAAACCCCACCATTTCAGCCAGCAGTTCTCTTTGTCGCCTCTGTCACCTTGGTCCTCTGCTCTTGGCTCCTGGTCCCCTCGCTTGCTCCTCTTCTCTCCTCTTGCTCTCCCTCATCTTTCTCCTCTCAAACCCTGGTCTTTCCTGCTGCTCTTCTTCAGTCTGGACTCTTCCAGATGCCTCTGGCTGTCTTCTCTTGTTTTAACAACTACATTTCAGTTGTTCAATCTTACCATTGAAGACTCAGGAATCAGATGCTTGGGTGAAAGCCTGCTATATCAGAGAGGCAGAGAAAGCACCCAGCTGACCTTCCTACTCCACCAATGTCCCAGAAGGAAAAGGCTCCTTCTCCATGATGTCTTAAATACCCTTCAACTCAGTGTCCCTCCTTCCTGTTTACTTATGTCAGGTGGTTGCTTGCTCTGCCTCTTGACCTAGAGTTGACTTTATTTAGCTCTTGGGTTAAAGGTGTGTGTTAGGCCTGAGCCACAACACAAGGTTTTTCTAGTTCACAATCTAGGGCTTCACAATGTTATCACATTCTCCCTAATATCTACAGTAAAAACCTTCTCCACCCTACCTAGGAACAGTCATGTCCTCATTTTCATTCAATAATGAAATTCCAGTCTCAGATTGGGCACAGTAGCACATGCCTTTGATCCCAGCAGGCAGAAAGGGAATTGGATCTCTGTGAGTTTGAGTCCAGCCTGGTCTACATAGGGAGTTCCTGGGCAACCAATGACACACAGTGACACCTGGTCTCAGGAAGAAAGAAAGAAAGAAAGAAAGAAAGAAAGAAAGAAAGAAAGAAAGAGAGAGAGAGAGAGAGGGAGGGAGGGAGGGAGGGAGGGAGGGAGGGAGGGAGGGAGGAAGGAAGGAAGGAAGGAAGGAAGGAAGGAAGGGAGAAAAGATAAAATGTCAGTCTTTGGTTTATTAGCACACACATGTAATCCTTTCACTTGGAAGACTGAGGCAGGAAGATCCCCCACCATGAGTTCAAGGCCATTCTGGGTTATATGGTGAGACTTTATTTTAATAAACAAAACAAATTTAGGGGTTACCCCAGTCACTACTTTCAAGTAAGCTACCATAAACATTATTGGTTTCAAACCACAATCATTCAACCAGGCATGGCGGCTCGCACCTATAATCCTCGTGTTCAAGCAACTAAGGCAGGATCATTATCACAAATTGAAAGCTACACAGTAAGCCGGGCGGTGGTGGCGCACGCCTTTAATCCCAGCACTTGGGAGGCAGAGGCAGGCGGATTTCTGAGTTCGAGAGTTCGAGGCTAGCCTGGTCTACAGCGTGAGTTCCAGGACAGCCAGGGCTACACAGAGAAACCCTGTCTCGAAAAACCAAAAAAAAAAAAAGAAAGCTACACAGTGAGTCCCAGGCCAGCCCGGGATACAAAGTGAATTCCTGTCTCAAACAAACCACTGTTACCCTAGCACTGGAGGGGTGAAAACAGAAAGATTGGGAGTTCAAAGTCATCCTTGGCCACAGAGTAAGTTTGAGGCCAGCTTGAGATAATGAGCCCCACCTCACACGCAAAAGAACAGGGTGTTGGGGCAATGGAGTTTAGTTGACTAGACTGGGCTTAAGGCAGACAGTGGAGGCACAGTTGGGCTTAAGACCCAGGAACCCAGTCATTTCCATTTGTGCTGTTGAAGTTTCCCAAAGGGTTAAACAAATAAATTCTCTCCCAGGCCTTAGCTTTTGGCTTCTTGCCCGAGTAAGTTGCAAATCAAGTCTTAGTAGTGATATGCTACACTCTCCTTCCCTCAACACTGCCCAGCCAGAGGCTACAGGAAGCAGCAGCTTGCGGCAGGCAGATCAAAGATCATGGGACTGACAGGTTTATTATGATTTAAAAAGTGTGTGTATGTGTGATGGTGGTACATGACATGGAACATGTGTGTGGAATCGGCTCTCTCTTTCCACCTTTACAGAGGTTTCAGGGGAGGGAGAGTTAGATTCTGTGGCTCAGGCTTACACAGTGAGCTCTTTACCAGAAGATGGTGATAATGATTCTTCCTCCTCCTCTTCTTCTTCTTCCTCCTCCTTTTCTCCCTCCTCCTCCTTCTTTTCCTCCTCCTCCTCTTCTTTGTCTGTTTGGTTTGTTTTTTACGAGACAGGATTTCACTATTTAATCCTGACTGTCCTAGAATCTTTTTTATTTTTTTTATTTTTTTTATTTTTTTGGTTTTTCGAGACAGGGTTTCTCTGTGTGTAGTCCTGGCTGTCCTGGAACTCACTCTGTTGACCAGGCTAGCCTCAAACTCTTGAACTCAGAGATCCGCCTGCCTCTGCCTCCCAAGTGCTGGGATTAAAGGCATGTACCACCACCGCCCGGCCTTGTCCTAGAATTTGATATGTAGACCAGGCCGGTCTCAAACTCACGGAGATCCACCTGCTTCTGCTTCCTGAGTGCTGGGATTAAAGACATCTGCTGTAATGTCCGGCAGTCTTACTGAGTTCTAATTTTTTTTCAACATTTATTCATTTGGGGGAAGGGATGTTTATTGAAGGCATAAGAGAGGTTATAGGAATTGGTTCTGCTCTACCATGTGGGTCCCAGAGGTCAAACTCAGGTTGTCAGGCTTGGTGACAAGCAATAAGCTCTTTCAACTGCTAAGCCATCCCACTAATCCTCCTTTAAATGCTTTTGTTTGTTTGTAGGGTTTTTATTGTTTGTTTTTGAGACCTCACTATGTAGTACTGGTTGCTCTTACACTCACAATGATCCACCTGTCTCACTCTGCAGCACTGAGCTTAAAGGCATGTGCCACCACACCTAGCTGTGAGGTACAGTCTTACTTCTAGCATAGCTTGGCCAGGAACTCACGATGCAGCCCAAGCTGCCCTCAAACTCAGCATTCCTTTGCCTCAGCCTCTTAAATTCTGGGTTGTATACATAGCCTACCATGTCCAACTTATGTTTTATTGTAGGTTCACAGGGATAGGAGACCTATAGACCTTTGTAAAGCAAGATTAATAAACAACCCTGGTGTTCACCTACATGAAACCGACACCCTCCCCCCTTTTATGCATAATAGGCTCATTTAAGGGCCAGGAGTGCAGCTCAGGGGTAAAGTGCTTGCCTGGCATTTACAAAGCCCTAGATTTTATCTCTAGTACCCCAAAGAAACAACAAAGAAAGACATTATGGTCAAAAGAAGCCTGGCATGATTATGTATGGCTGTAATCCTACCACCAAGAGACAAGAGACTGTATGTTAATCAAAACAGGGGATGCCGTCCCTTCCCACTTAGAGATAGTCATTCAGGTAAAGCTAGATTCTTGATCCTGTCTCAGAAAACAATTTTAGGATGAGTCTGAATTTTTTTTAAAGATTTACTTATTTTCATGTGCATTGATGTTTTGTCTGTCTGTCTGTCTGTCTGTGTGAGGGTGCCAGATCCCTTGGAACTGGACAGACAGCTGTGAGCTGCCATGTGGGTGCTGGTAATTGAACCCAGGTCCCTTGGAAGAGCAGCTAATGTTTTCAACCGCTGAGTCCCTGAGTCTGAGTTTATTAAGATGAAGGAGAATGAATACACACGTTAGATTTAAATGGAAGCTTTAGAGAATGGGGCATACACAGCCTAAATGCTTTGCAACTGGAGAATCCTTGTGATCTATCTATCTATCTATCTATCTATCTATCTATCTATCTATCTATGTATGGAGAGAGAGAGAAAGAGAGAGAGAAAGAGAGGGAGAGAGAGAGAGGGAGAGAGAGGGAGAGAGAGAGAGAGAGAGAGAGAGAGAGAGAGAGAGAGAGAGAGAG